>NW_027186492.1:4934013-4946467 GCF_028583685.1 Petaurus breviceps papuanus | reverse complement strand
AAGAAAGAAAGAAAGAAAGAAAGAAAGAAAGAAAGAAAGAAAGAAAGGAAGGAAGGAAGGAAGGAAGGAAGGAAGGAAGGAAGGAAGGAAGGAAGAAAGAAAGAAAGAAAGGAAGAAAGAAAGAAAGAAAAGGAAGGAAGGAAAAAAGAAAAGGGAAGGAAGGAAGGAAAAAAGAAAAGGGAAGAAACAAAGAAAAATAAAATAAAATTGGATTGTAGATGTTGTCAACCTCTAGAAAAGGTTTGGTTAAAGACAAAAAGTGATATAAAACTGCAACATTTATTTGTTATTCCCTTAAGGCTAGCATAACTTGTACAAGGAGTGCAGGACTAGAGTCCTGACTGACAAACAAAGGGATCAGAGAGCTTAAGTACATTTTAGGACCATCCCAATACAGAGTGGCTGAGTTGCATAAATTTATGATCCCCATTATGGTCTAATCATTGTACGAGAAAGGAATTTTCTTAATTGAATAAATGATAAATACAATAAAACAAGAAAGTTGACAAAGTGTCAGTTGAAATTATGATCCAGAATATCTGTATTTTCTTTACCATTAACATTCAATAACATGGAATATGCCCAGAAAATATTAAGATAAGAAAAAGTCCCATTAGTCAAGTTAATGTCTTGAGTTGAGGGTCTCGTCCGTAAGAGCCATAAAGTAGGCCTCTTCTGGTTGACATAAGAAGGGTTCTCCTAGAGCAAGACAAAGCTGGGTCTGTTTGAAATCTATGATCTCGCGGTGCCTGTTTTAAATCCTACTCCCCACCTTATCTAGTCTCTGGAATGGCTGAGAAAGAAAAGGAGCCTTTTTAAAATGAGGCAAGGTAGTCTGTTTGATTAATTCTGACGTTGGCCAAAATATGATATTTAATGATTATCAATGTAAATAAAAATTTATGCATTTAAAATACAATTCTGAGAAGGAATCCATAGGCTTCCCCAGGCTGATAAAAATCAGTCATGCATTTATTAAGTGACTACTACATGCCAGATACTGTGCTAAGAGTTGGGGAGGCAAACTAAAGGAAAGAGCCCTGAAGGAACTCACAGTCTAATGGGGAAGACAGCGTGCAAAGAACCATGAACAAACAAGCTATGTAAAGAATAAATTGGGGATCAACAATTTGAGGGAAGGTATTAGAATTAAGGAGGTGGAGAAAGGATTCTTATAGAAGGTGGGCTTTTTGGTGGGAGCTGAAGGAAGCCGGGGAAGCCAGGAGGTAGAGGTGAGGAGGGAGAGTGTTCCACAAAAAAGGCTAAGAACCCCTGACTCAGAGAGAGCAGAGAGGGCTGTGCTAAGTTTCCCTTCTTAGCACCATGGCATTCTCAAGTCCTGACTGAAGCTCTCCTTGGGGGCCTTCTGAACAGAAATGACTCCTCACTCCTTCTCTTTTGCTGTTTTGTATGCAGAATGGGTGGAGTTCACCCCCTATGAAGTGGGATTCCAGAAATATGGAGCTTTTGTCCCCACAGAACATTTTGGCTCTGAGTTCTACATGGGACGATTGATGAAGAAGATCCCAGAATCCCGGCTCTGTTACTTGTTAGGTGATTTTTTTGTCCTGGGGACATCTATTTGGACGGTAGAAGATTGCAGGCTCCCAATGGAAAGACTATGTGTTGGCTGTGGAGTTAGTGGTCGTGGGTTCAAATCCCGCCTCTGTCTTACTATCTGTGTGACCTTAGTTGGAAAATCTGGGCCTCAGATTTTCCTCATCTGTCAAACAGGGTTGGGCTGGGTGGCCTATGAAGTTCTAAATCTATGATTCTATGACTTTAGACGCGAGGTCACATCACCATACTGGGCTACAGTTTCCTTGTCTATAGATGAGAGGGTTTGGTTTGGGACAGCTGGTACTCAAGGTACTGCGGGCCTTGAGTCAAGATAGACCAGAGTTCACATCTGACCTCAGACATTTAACTAGATGTATGACCCTGGGCAAGTCACTAATCCTGTTTGCCTCTGTTTCCTCATCTGTAAAATGAGAAGGAAAGGGTAAACCATCTCAGTATCTTTTCCAAGAAAACTCCAAATGCGGTCGCCAAGAGTCAGACATGACTGAAAAATGACTGAATAGCAATAAGTTCGGGAATGTTCTGGAGTCAGCTCTAACCAACCCATTGCTAAATTTTCAGTGCAAGCATTTGGATTTTTGGAAATCAGCAAATGTTACAAATCAGCACTTGACTTATTGTTTTGTTAATTCTCCAGACCAGACCGGGTGGGGAACCTGCAGCCTCAAGGCCCCAAGTTGAGGTCCTTGAGTGTGACTTTCACTGAATTCAAACTTCACACAACAAATCCTTTCATTAAGGGAATTTGTTCTGTGAAGTTTGGATTCAGGCAAAGGGCCACACTTAAGGACCTAGAGGGTCACATGTGGCCTCAAGGTTGTAGGTTCCCCACCCTGCACTATACTTAAAAACATAATGGAGAAAATGTTGATAATGCTGATTAAACTTAAACGTATATCCTGCATATATTTTCCCCCCTAGAAGAGGCAACTATTGAACATTTACCAGCACTTTTGCTCAGGGTCATTGACCCTTAGTTCTCCTCTTCTAACTTTAAATCTATGATTCTGTGGTGTTGGATTTAGGTGGAAGAAATATGAAAAGATTTTGTGTTGGAATTATAGTCACTTCATAATTTTGTTCCTTCAATGGTTCCCTACACATTGTAGGTGTAGCTTGATGAATGATAAGAGAAAGGATCGAAGAATTATAGAATCATAGATTTAGAGCAAGAAATGACCTTAGTAATTGTCTAGTTGAATTCCCTCATTTTATTTGTAAGGAGACCAGAGAGGTTTTATGTTGGCCAGAATATACATATACAAGTGAGAAAACTGAAGCCCATGGAAATTAAATGACTCTCACCCAAGGACACGCGTTAAGCAAATGGCAGAGCTGAGTCTAAATTATCGATCACTCCCTTTATGGAGAAGCCAGACTGGTGTAGGGGGAGGGGTCTTGCCTTATTTCCCTCTTTTGTATTTGACAGGGATCAGGCAGGGATTTAGTTCTGCTCTTAGTCCTCCTCTTTCCTCTGCCCCTGCCTTCTTCTCTCCTCTGGAGAATTTAATGGATTCAGACAATGGCTCTGGGAGCTATTGGGAGAAGGAAGGAAGGAAGGAAGGAAGGAAGGAAGGAAGGAGGGAGGGAAGGAAAGAAGAGAGAGAAGAGGGGAGATAAAGCATTTATTAAGCACCTACTATATGCTACGCATGATACTAAATGCTTTCCAAATACCATCTCATTTGAGCCTCATAACAACCCCACAAGGTAGTTGTTGTTTATTATTATCCTCATTTTACAGTTGAGGAAACTGAGGCAGTCAGAATTTAAGTGACTTGCCCAGGATCACAGCGCTGGTAAGTATCTGAGGCCAAATCTGAACCATTGGAAGGACCTTGTGTTTGCCAAGAAGCTCACTATTGTCCTTTCACCCCCAGGCCTGTGGAGCAGTATCTTCTCCCTGAACATGCTTGATGCCTGGAATCTGTCCCACAGTTCAGAGGAATTTTTCCACAGATGGACAAGAGAAAAAGTGCACGATATTGGTGAGTAACCAGTGACTTCCCCTTGCAGAGGGGATTTAAATACCAACCACATGCCTAAACTACAACATGGCTCTCTGAGAGACTGGGGCAGCTAAGGAAGGAGACGCCAGTCTGGAGAGAGAGAACTGGGAAGAGAGGAGGGGCTTAGATAGGGATGGGGAGCACAATGGCTTGTCTGGAGTGGAGGGTGATTGCTTGGGACTGAGGGGAAGGAAAAGAGGAATGAGGCCAGCAATGGTGGTATGAAGCAGCTTTGCTATACTCCAGTAGTAGAATGAACAATGAATTTGGAGGCAGAAGACTCAGATTTGAATTCCAGCTTCATTTATTCATTCAAAAAGCATTTATTGAGCACTTACTATATGCCAGGTACTTGGAATACAAAGGAAAAAAAACAGTTCCTGCCCACAGGAAGCTTATATTCTATTGAGGTGGAAGGCAATACCCTATATACAGACAAATCAAAACAAAATAGATATATATTAAATACAAGTAATTTCTTGGGGAGGGAACTACCGTGTTTCCCCGATAATAAGACACTGTCTTATTAATTTTTTGGACAGAAAAACACCAGAGGGCTTATTTTCAGGGGAGGGCTTATTTTAATGAACATTGACAGCAATTTTAATAAACAGGTAAATGTGAACAAAAAAATGTACCTTTATTCAATAATGAATTCAATAAAGAACAGGATGACGCGCTCACTGCTGCAGCTCTGATTGGATGCAGCTCGGAGCGAGGCGTGCGTTTCACCGGGGGGGGGGGACGGTGCATACAGAGGGTACTGTAATGTAGCGTGTAGCTCAGGGGATCACCTTTACTACAGTAGCAATCTCAATAGGGCTTATTTTCGGGGGAGGGCTTATTTTAGAGGAATCTTACACAGTAAGGGGAGGGCTTACTTTCGGGATAGGTCATTATCGGGGAAACACGGTACCCACTGGGGAAAATCAGGAGAGGCTTCATGGAGGAGGCAGCACTTGTGCTAAGCCACCTAAAAATGATGGGGATTTTTAGAAGTAGAAATGACTAGACTTGGATTTGGTTGCTGGGCTGTTACATCAGAGAAATGCTATAGATGCAATTTACTGAGATTTTAGCAAAGCATTTGGTAATGTGTCTGTGCTATTCTTAGGGAAAAGATGGAGAGATGTAGGTTAGCCTTATTAGAGAGATTTGGAACTGGTTTAATGGCCAGTTTCAAACAATGGTCATTAAAGGTTTGGTGTCAGCTTGGAAAGATGTCTCCACTAGAAGACCCCAGGTACTAGCCTTAGCCCCGGGTTTTATATTTTAATCAATAATTTGCATAAGGATCTAGGTGACATGCTTGTTGAATTCCTAGGTACACAAAGCTAGAAAAGACAAGGATGTTATATCACTTACTGGATGGCCATCAAGATCCACACAGGATCTGTGTAGCATTGAGCTCAATCTAAGGAGAAGGAATTGAATAGGGATAAATATCAAGTTTACACTTGGGTTTAAAAACTTCTACTCTGTGAGTTAAAGATAGGAGAGGGGAAAGGTGAGTGGCATGGTGATAGTTTGTGCAGAAAAGATCTGGGGGTTTTAGTGGACCAAAAGTTCACTATGAGTCAACAGTATGAATTGGCAGCCAAAATAACAAATGTCTCTGCATTAAGAAAGACAGCTTCCTAAGGAATGAGGAGGTGATAGCTTCACTGTACTGTGACTACTTAGACCACATCTGAACTTTTGTAATTAGTCCTCAGCACTACATCTTAGGAAGGGTTTAACAGTATGTTCTGGACTCAGCTTGTTCTGGCCAGCCAATTGCTAAATTAATGGGAGTATTTACACCTTGAAAATCAGCAGATATTATAAATCAGTACTTGATTTATTGTTGCTGATTGCCTAGAAGTAAGAAAGTGATGGAAAAAATGCTAATACAGAATAAACTTAAGGTGTGTCCTGAGTTTTCAGAGCTAATTGTTAAACATTTATCAGCATACCCTTGGGAATCAAGCTAGAAAGTGACCAAGGAAAGGTAATCAGGATGGTAAAGAGCCTTGAGGATAAATTCTGAGGATAAATTGAAGAAACTGGATATATTTAATTTCACTTGTGAAGTGAATGCCCAGTAGAATTAAATTTTTTTTTAAAAATCTATTTACATGCTGTCCCATTTAGAATGTGAGTTCCTTGAGGGCAGGAACTGCCTTTGCCTTTCTTGGTATATCCAGGGCTTAGCGCCATATCCAGTACAGCATAAACACTTTTAAAAAATCCTTGTTTGATTGATTGAAAAAAAGAAGAAAGAAATGGGGGCAGCTAGGTGGTGCAGTGAATAGAGCACCAGCCCTGGAGTCAGGAGGACCTGAGTTCAAATCCGGCCTCAGACACGTAACACTTACTAGCTGTGTGACTTTGGGCGAGCCACTTAACCCCAACTGCCCCTACAAAAAGAAAAAAAAAAGAAGAAATGAAGATTTAAGAGGACATGATAACTGCCACTGACTATCTGAAAGGTTGTCTTGTAGAGGAGATTAGACTTGTACATCCTGGACTCAGATTACAAAAACAGAAGCAAAAGATGAGATCTACAAAGAGGCATTGTTGGTTTGATATCAGGTGAAAACCTAAAAGCTTCTCCCTCATTGGAGCTCTTCAAGCAGAGCCTAGATGACCACTTGTTTGGGTTCCCTGGTGGAATTATTTGGAGGGTGTGGATTGGATGAGAGGGCTACTGGATCTCTTCTGAGCCTAAAAGGCTGTGATTCCTTGATCCTGTGAATCTGAGATGAAATGTCAACAGCAAATAGACCAGTTTGTCTGGCTCTGGTAAGTAGAAAAGTATTTCTTAAGCCAGGTAAGAAGATAGGCTGGAATCAGATTATGATGGGCGCTTAGTGTAAACTCTGCTGCTTACTATCTGTGTGACTTTGGGCTAATCTCATGATCTATGACCCTTTGTCTCCTTAATTGTAAGATGGAGATAATAATCCTTGTACTGCCCAGCTCATGGGATTTTGGAGAGGCAAAGTTCTTTGTGAAATGCTTATAAATGTGTGTCTAGTATCATTCTTCCACCGAATTCCCTCTCCAACCCCTGGGTCTTTGAAGGTTCTTCCAGAGGAGCACAATCTGAGAGGTCCTATCATGCTTCGTAGGTGTTGAGGAGGGGAGGATGGGCTTCAAGTGGGACTGTATTTCATTTGTCTGAGTACCTCCTCAGCTAGGTGAAGGGAGAGGATCATTAAAACATGTCTGGCAGTCAGGATCATAGGACCTAGATTTAGAGCTGGAAAGAATTGCAAAGGTCATCTAGTCCAAACCCTTATTTTACAGATGAGGAAACTGAGGCCTGTAGAGGTTAAATGACTTGCCCAAGGTCACACAGGTGGTAAGGAATGGAGTCAGGATCTGAATCAAGATCTTTTGATTCCAAATCCATACCAAGCTGACTGCCTGAGGTTCAAAAAACTTTTATCTGTATCAATGAAGGGAAAGCCTGTAATGATGAAATCACAGATGCTTGAGTTTAGACAAGTAACAAGCAACTGAAGGAACTGGAGGAAGTGAAAGGCTCAGGGAAATGTGAAAGTTGTCTTCAAATATTTGAATGGCCGTCATACAGAAGAGAAACTACACTCTTTCTGTTGGCCCCCAGAGGGAAGACTCAGGATCTATGCATGCAAGAGATTAATGTCAGGAAAAGAAAATGACCGACTAGACCTGTTTGGAAGGGGAATGGGCTGTTTTGAGGGACTGTGGAGTCTGCAGAGGCCAATCACTTATCATATATGAGAGTAGAGATTGTTTCATTCATCATTTTTGTATCCCTATTACGTAGCACAGCACCTGGCACATAGTAGGGGATTAATAAACACTTGTTGATTAATTGATAATTACAGTAAGGAGTCCTTTTCAGGTATGGGTTGGATTAGGTAGCCATAGAGGTCCTTTCCTCTTCTAAATTCTGTGACTTTGTCACATAGCTGTCATGGCCCCCCCAAAAGATAGGTTGGGTACTGTTCTATTACGTCCTGGCCCCACCCGTAGGCTGGCCCAGGCAGAGCCTGGGTTTGAACTACAGGGGTTTTGGCTGGGTGCAGCAAGGCTTCCAGATGAGGGGGAAAGGGAGGAGCAGGGACATTCCAAAAGAACCTTGCCAAAGGGTAAGGGTGGGGCAGGATTGTGGCATGAGCAAGGCAGAAGTCAGCAGCCAAGGGCACAGGTTTGTGAACTGGAAAAGTCAAACAGTAGTGGTGTGTTAAGGAAAATACACAGTCAGTGGCCAGGCCTGCTGATTGAGAAGCTGAATGGGTTTGAGAGGGTAATAATATCCAAAGAGGAGCTGGGTTGAAAGCAGAAGCACAATTTGGTGGGAGCTAGGGAGGGAGTAGGAGGTCCTGAAATTCTGTGGTTAGTCATTTTCAGACAATAAGCATTTATTAAGCACCTTCTGTATGCCAGGCACTATTCTAGATGAGGAAAATTCCAATTCTCTATGCTTGCCATTCTCTTCTCCATCTTGACTGTGTATCACAGACCTCTACCCTCCAACTTCTGAATTCCTTGTGGCTGGAGAGCACTGACTGTCACTGTCTTACACACCTAAAGGAATTCATGAACCTTTCTCTTAGAATCTCTGAGCCTCTCTCCCTTCGCTCTATGTCTTCTGTCCTCTATTTATGGTCCCTTGGCCTCTTTCTTGTACTATATCTCTGTCCCTAATCCTGTTGCCTTGGGCTCTTTCCACCTCAAGCCTGGGGTGTAGAACGAAAGCTACTTGAGTGAAAAGACAGCTTTTTGTCAATCAAAAACATTTATATTGCACTGGTGGTTTGCTAAGTACTTTACAATTATTATCTTATAACAAATCTCTGCTTCTTGGAATTCCTAGCTTTTATAGGTGCTAAATTCAAACACTGCCATGAAATCTTTCCCCCCATCCCCCAAATTACCTTGCTTTTATCATAAATGTTGTCATTCAGCCATTCAGTGACAGAGGATGCTTTGTGACCCCATCTGGGGTTTCTTGGCAAAGATACTAGAGTAGTTGGCCATCTCCTTCTCCAGCTCATTTTACAGATGAGGAAGCTGAGGCAAACACGGTGAAGTGACTTGTCTAGATGATTTCATCAGGTTCCAACTCATTATGTGGAAAAACTCTAGTTTCCTCAGTCTGCTCCCTCTCCCCTCTTTTCTTTCAGAGGATGAACCTTTACTGCCTGAAATCCCCAAGTGTGATGCAAACGTCCTGGAGACAACAGTTGTGCTACCTGCCACAAGGCTCTCTAATACTCTACGGGACATTCTCACCTACCGAGCCTTCGTGTCTCAGTTCCACAACTTCCTCCGAGGCCTGCAGCTGCACACAGACTACCTGCAAAATATCCAGTTCAACACATGGAAAGGTGAGTCTGATGCTAGGACATCCCTATTTTTGCTTGTATCCATCTGGAATAAATGCAAGCTGCTTTCTAGTCTGCCCTGTGGGTGGACAAAAATCCCCAAAATTAATTGACCTTCAAGTGTTTTGTTTTTATCTGGGCTGTAAAATTTCCCTCCTTACCCCTCAGTTCAACAGTATCAAGAATAGTGATGAGTCCAAAAGCAAGCAATCAAGTAGTCAATCAGTCAGCAGATGTTTTTATTTATTTGATTTCTTTTTTGGTGAAGCAATTAGGGTTAAGTGACTTGCTCAGGGTCACACAGCCAGCAAATGTCTGAAGCCACGTTTGAACTCAGGTCTTACTGATTCTGGGCCCAGTATTCTATCCACTTCACCACCAGCTGTCTTTAACAGTTACTCCCTGTGTGATGTTGGTTAAGTCACTGCATTTCCTTGGCCCTCAGTTTCCTCTCCTGTAAAAAGAGGGATTGAACTCTGAGGTCTCTTCCAACGCTAAATTGTTGGTTGGTGGATTGATTGTTGTCCTTCGTTCTCAAAAAGGACTAAAATGACATCACTATGCTAGAGTCAGGTTTCAGTGTATCCGACTGTGACTGATCAGAACAATAGGAGCTTGGAATGCTCTACCACAGGTCAGGCACTTGCACCTATAAGCACAAGGCAGCAATGACCTAAATTGTGACTACTCTCCTCGTTTCCTCATCCTGGCTTCCTTCAAGGCTCATATCAAATTTCACCTTCTGGAAGATCCCCTTTCCTTCTCCTTCTCCTCACCCCAACCCCAGGGCCTTCCCTCTGAGATTACCTACCATTTATACTATATGTACAGCCTATTTATACTGTATTATGCAGCTGTTTACACATTGTCTCTCTTCCATTAGTTTTTTTTCCCTTACTTTGTTTCCTGGTGCTTTAAAACTACCCTTGACACATAATAAGCATTTCAAAAATACTTGCTGTGGATGACAGAAAGGAGGACCAAGGCTTTGAGCATGACCCAATTTTTAAAAAAATTAATTGATTTTATTTTTATTTTGAACACCAAAGAATATATGTGCATGTATGCATGAGTGTGTGTGTATATGTATGTATGTATTAGAAAAGGAGGATTATCCATGAAAATGCTGATTTTTATGATGTATATAAGTATATAAAAAGTTATCCTGCCTGTTTAATTTTCTTTCTAAACTTCCCTTGATTTCTTTTCTCTCCGTTCAAAAAAAAGAGAGCGAAAGATCCTCAAAGACCCACTTTTCTTTCTTCCTTTCTCTTTCTTTCATCTCTTTCCTTTTCTTTCTCTATTCTTTCTTTCCTACTCTCTTTCTCCCTCTTTTCTACTCTTTCTTTCCTTCTTTCCTTTTTTCTTCCTTCCTTCCTTCTTTCCTTTCCCTATCTTCCCCCTCTGCCCTCCCACCCACCCCCGTTGGGAAAAAAGAAAAACAAAACCCTTGCATATGTCTCTCCATTTTCACCAACTTCTTACTTTGCTGCATCCTGATGGGATTGTGAGTCTGTTCCAATAATTTCAATCAACAAGTATTTATTGAACCAGGGTGTACAGCCCCATACTTGGCCCTGTGCCCAAGCAGCTCCATAAATTTGTTAGGGCTGTGTTGAGCCCTTCCCTTTCACTGAGATCTACTGGGATGATATAACTGGTTTTCTCTGCTCATTCTACGCAAGATCAACCAAAATCCCTAAGAGATTGTGATCTTTCAATGACCCCAAGCAGAAAGGGATCTACATTTCACATTGGTGGAGTGGTGGCAGGACTAGAGAATATACAAGGGACAACTGGGTTCTCTTGATGTTCGGTGGACCTCCTGCAAAAGAAACCAGCCTGTGAAGGATGGGACAGAACAATCCGTCCCCACTTAGTACCCCTTGATATTTGCTGTTGCTAAGGGAGTGGTGGTGTTACAATTAGCAGGGGTATATTAATAACTGAAAGGGCTTGGCTTTCAGACACAGTGCTGGATTGTTTCCCAAACCGTCTGACGCAGTCTGAGAATCATCTCTGCCTGCTGGATACTGCATTCTTCGTCAATTCCAGTTACCCACCCCTGCTGAGAGCCGAGAGGAAAGCTGATATCATCATACATCTCAATTATTGTGCAGGTTCCCAGATAAAGGCAAGTGATGGGAAATAATAATAGCAATGGTGTGATGAAGTGGAAAGAGGGTTAATTTGGAGTCACAGGATCTGAGTTCAAATCCCACTTCTTTCTTGGGCAAGAAAACAGAAACAAAAATAAATTTCCATTGGAATGGAACTTTTTTTTAATTTTGAGAATTTCCCAGTACCTGAAACATTCCATGTTTTAGAGGGGGAAAAAACATCATGGTGTATGACCTTGGGCAAGTTACTTATGTTCCCTTGTCCTCAGTTTCCTAATCTGTAAAATGAGGAACTAGTTAGAGGAGATGATCTAAGTCCCTCTCGACTGTAGATCTTTGATCCTGTGAACAAGAACTCACTCTCCTCTCATGTTTTAGGGCTTCCAAAAGTCTTTCCTCACACTCCTATGAGAGAGGTACTGCATGTGTGCTATGGAAAGAATACTGAGCCTGGAGTTGGAGGCCCCTATGTTCAACTCTCTCCTCTGGTACTTAGCTTGCCACCTGTGGGACCTTGGACAAATCACTAGCACCCTGGGTCTCAGTTTTTTCAACTGTCAGTCAAGTAAGAGGGTTGGACTATATGACCTTCAAGTTCCCTTCCAGAGGGAAGACTACTTATGCTCCATGTACCTCCATTTTATAGATGAGGAGGTAACTAGGTAGGTCAGTGGATAGAGTATGGGGCCTGAAGTCAAGAAGACCTGAGTTCAAGTCTGATCTCAGACACTTGCTAGCTGTGTGACCCTGGGCAAGTCATTTAAACCCTGCTTGCCTTAATCCACTGGAGAAGAAAATGGCACTTACTAGCTGTGTGACCTTGGGCAAGTCACTTAACCCCAATTACACTACCTTGCCCCCTCCAAAAAGACCAAAAAAAAAGGAAATGGCAAATCACTCCAGTGGCTTTGCCAAGAAAATCCCACATGGGGTGATAAAGAGACAGACATAACTGAACAAGAACAGCAAGGTGGATGAGGAAACTATGACACCAAGAAATTAAGGGACTTACAAATAGTCTCACAGGTAGGAATTATCAGGGCTGGACTTTGAACTCCAAGCCATAGAATCACAGATTTAGAGATAGCAGGAACCTCAGAGATTGTCATGCATTCCAACATCTTTTTAAAATGAGGAAAATGAGGCCCAGAGAGATCAAGTAAAATTGCCCAAGTATCTGACTCCAAGTCCAGAAAAAAAGGTACTTGGTTTTTGTGTTTTAATCAGGTCAGCCTAAAACAGATTCTGCTTGTACATATTCACACTAAATCCTTGGTCTGAGCCAAGAGTTTTGGATTCTCTTATGAGACTAATTCACTAAGACATGTAATTTTTTCCTTCCTTCCTTCCTTCCTTCCTTCCTTCCTTTCCTCCTTCCTTCCTT
>NW_027186492.1:4914873-4933913 GCF_028583685.1 Petaurus breviceps papuanus | reverse complement strand
TCTTTCTTTCTTTCTTTCTTTCTTTCTTTCTTTCTTTCTTTCTCTCTCTCTCTCTCTCTCTCTCTCTCTCTCTCTCTCTCTCTCTTTCTTTCTTTCTTTCTTTCTTTCTTTCTTTTTCTTTCTCACTTGTGAGAGTACATGAGCTCTGAGCTTGGATGGTCTCTGGAATCCTAGACCAAGAGAGGCAGAAGCTTTGTTGTTTTCCATTAATAACATGAGCTTAGCCTTCCCAATGACTAAGAATGGATCCAGCTGCCAATCACATTCATCTAAACATCTGGACTAGAATTTTAATCAACTCCATTAATAGACTCTTATCCTAGACACTGATGTGAGCCTGCTGCATTTGGAAATGCTTCCATAGCTTGTGCTGTAGGAAAAAAAATTAATAATTAAGAAAATAAATAGATCTTAATTCTAAAGCTTTATTCCCTTTAAGGGCACCACAGTGTCTTCATTTTAAAAGGAGAAAGGAGAGAAGCATATACAAAATTACCCCTAAAAAAGTATGTTACAGGTTTTATATTTATTTTGATTTTTACTTTTCATTTATTCAACCAGTATTTATTAAGTGTCTCCTAGTGCCAGGTACTAGTGAAGATACCAAGATGCATAAGGCACAGTCCCTACCCTCAAGAATTATAGGGTCACATATGTACAAAAATATTTATAGCAGCTCTTTTTGTGGTGGCCAAGAATTGGAAATTGAGGGGATGCCCATCAATTGGGGAATGACTGGGCACTGACTGAACAAATTGTGGTATATGAATATAATGGAATTCTATTGTGCTATAAGAAATGATGAGGGGCGGCCAGGTAGCACAGCGAGTAAGAGCACCGGCTCCAGTGTTGAGAAGACCTGGAGATCGAATCCCGGGCTCAGACGCTTAGCACCCACCCAGAAACACCTGGCCGTGTAACCTTGAGCAAGTTACTTAACCCCAATTGCTTAGGGGCGGCCAGGTGGCTCAGCGAGTAAGAGCACCGGTTCCAGTGTCGGGATGACCTGGATCAAATCTGGGCTCAGATACTCAGCACCACACCTAGAAATAACTGGCCGTGTAACCTTGAGCAAGTTACTTAACCCTGATTGCTTTAAAAAAAAAAAAAAAGAAATGATGAGCAGGCAGACTTCAGAAAAACCTGGAAAGATTTAAATGAACTTATGCTGAGTGAAGTGAGCAGAACCAGAAGAATATCATATACAGTAATGGCAACATTGTTTGCTGACTAACTTTGATAGATTTAGCTCTTCTCAGCAATGCAAGGATCTGAGACAACTCTGAAACAGTCATGATGGAAAATGCTAACTACATCCAAAGAAATAACTATGGGGTCTGAATGCAGATTGAAGCATACTATTTGCTCTCTTTTTGTCTTGTTTCTTCTTTTTCATGGTTCCTTCCATTGGTTCTAATTCTTCTTTACAACATGACTAATGTGAAAATATGCTTAATATGAATGCCTATGTAGAGCCTATGTTAGATTGCATGCCATCTTGGGGAGGGGAGAGGGAAGGAAGGGGGAGAAAATCTGGAACTCAAAATCTTATGGAGGTAAATGTTGAAAACTAAAAATAAATATCTTTTTAAAAGGAAGAAATTTGGGAGGCCCTTGACATGTCAAATACTTATAAAACTTCATGAAAATAAAATTGTTTACATCTTAACAAAAAAAAAAGGAAGAATCAGAGGGTTAGGGGCAGCTAGGTGGTGAAGTGGCTAGAGCACTGGTCTTGAAGTTGGGAGGATCTGAGTTCAAATCCAGCCTCAGACCATTGGCACTTAGTAAGTGTGTGACTCTGGGCAAGTCACTTAACCCTGATTGTCTTGCAAAAACAAACAAAAAAGAATCTTGGGGTGCTAGAGCTGAAAGGAACCTCAGAGGTCATTCAGTCTAATCTTCTCATTTTGCTGATTGAGGAAAGTAAGGTCAGAGAATTGTATTAAAGTTCACACAGGAAGTGAGCATCAGAAGTGCTATTTGAACCCAGGACCTCTGAATCTGTAACCAATGTACTTTCTAATAATGCTTAATAAATGCTTTTCAATTGATAGAGTGATAATCAATTACCTAATTATAGTCGACATGGATGTTGTGCTTTGAGGTTTGTAAAGTGCTTTATATACATTATTGGATTTAATCCTCCCAATAACCTTTATTACTACAGATGGTATGATTCTCATTTTTATAGAGAGGAAACTTAGGCTCAGAGAGAGCAAGGGTGGTGGTGCAGGGGAGATAAGACACATAGAAAGAGCCAATAGAAGTATGGATGTGATCAATCCAGTAGAAGTACAAAGGGCTACAAAGCTATAACAATAGTTTCTATTTTTACAGTGCTTTGGGGAGGCTTCATGGAAAATGCTTTGATTCAAGTTACCTGAGGAAGGGGTTTTTCAGTTTAGCATTCTTTCCTCTGCCTCTTCTTTCTGAAAATAAGTGAGAGTGACCAGAATCATCTGGGGGAGCTAAGTTTGTTTGCTCCACATTGGTAAACATGAAATTGGGTCCAATAGGGCTTTTGGGCATTTCTCGTATCAGCATCCTGTAAGGTCTGTTGCATCAGCAGCCCATTTAAACAACCAGTGCATATTCAATGACTACTATGTAACAGGCACTGTGTTAGGTGCTAGGAAATACAAAGACAAAAGTCAAACAATACCCTGTCCTCAAATATTTAGATGACATTCATATGGCACTTTAAAGGTTTATATGGGGAAACTGAGCCTGAGAAAGATTCAGTGACTTGCCCAGGGTCATACAACTAGTAAGTGCCTGAAGATGGATTTGAACTCAGGTCTTCCTGACTCCAGTTTCAGTGCTCTATCCTCTGTACCATCTGTCACCCAACTACCTCAGTTTCCTCAACTGTAAAATGGAGATGATAGTAACACCTGCCCCAAAGAATTATTGTAAAGATCAAATGATATATTTGTAAAGCACCTAGCACCATGCCAGGCACATTGTAAGTGCATAATAAATACTTTTATCCTTTCCCTTTCCTTGTTCCCCTGCCAGGGGAAATAGCATGTACATAGGATAAGGAAGAAGGATTGGACTAGTGATTGTATTTTATTTTTTATATTTATTGGACTAGTGATATTTATTTTATTTATTAGTTTATTTTAGAAGGAACTCTTCCTGGGTGAGGAAACACCGCTACCAATGTAGGTTGGCATTTTCTCTGCAATTTAGGGTGGTAGGGTGTTGTCCCCAACATTGAGAGGTTAAATGACTTGCCCGAGATCATATAACTAATCTGGCAGAGGCAGGACTTTCCAGCTTCAAGATCATCCCTTTATTCACTACACCATGCAATCTAAAATGTACATATAATGTATAGGTATATATAAGAGAGATACAAGATAATTGGAGGGGGAGGGGAAAGAAGGCATTACCAGGTAAGGAAGATCAGGAAAGGCTTCCAGTAGGAGAGATGGCACTTGAACTGAGCCTTGAACGAAGATTCAGGGCAGTTGGGTGACACAGTAGATAGAGTACTAGTCCCAGAGTCAAGAGGACCTGAGGTCAAACCCAGCTTCAGACACTTACCAGCTATATGACCCTGGACAAGTCACTTAACCCTGGTTGCCTCCAAAAAAAAATCCCCACCTCAAAAAAAATTAACCAGGGATTCTTTTTTTAAATTTCTTTCTTTTTTGGAGGACAATTGTGGGGGGGGGGGGTTAAGTGACTTGCTCAAAGTCACATGGCTAGTAAGTGTATCAAGTGTCTGAGGCTGGATTATGAACTCAGGTCCTCCACACTCCAGGGCTGGTGCTCTATTCACTGCACCACCTAGCTGCCCCTAAACTAGGGATTCTAAGACGCAAAGTCACATGAGGAGTAAACCTTCACCCAGGTGAGCATAGTTCCTCTTAAGGCTCATGTTTTCTCCTGTGATACTTTTTTCTAGCCCCTAAAACAGACCTGTGAGTACTGCAAAGTGCAGAATATCCCCTTTCCCAAATACAACATAGAAGAAGAAAGTGAGGAGAACCTAAAGGAGTGTTACCTGTTGGCACCTGATGAGGATGCCCCAGATGCCCCAATAATACTGTTCTTTCCGCTCATCAATGGCTCTTTCCAAAAGTATAAAGCCCCAGGTAAGTCACTCTCCCTTTCAGAATCACCCCAGGTTTGGTTCCAAGGACCATGATGACCCTTTGAATGAGAGATCTAGAAATAGGAAGCCTTTTCATAGAGGTTACAGGAACCTCTCAGCTAACACAGTTCTCTGGTTAGAAAAAGGATAGACTATGTTGGCTATAAAAATCACACACTAGAGCTTTTAACCAAGGCAACTGGGGCTTTGCCCCATGGTATTAGAATGTAGGGGGCATTAATAGCATTTGATCAGAAGCACAGAAACAACTGAACATAGCACCTAGTTAGGGAGAATAATTAGCAAAAACAGGAAGCTTGTCAGTTAACTTTCTTAACGAATTTAATTTTTAATATAAAATAAAGTAGGAAGTTTGATACTTCCTCCTACACCCAAGTGGAAAGAATATTGGACAGGGAACCAAGAAGTCCTGAATTCCAATCCTGCCTCAGACTTACTATCTGTGTGACTGTACATAATTCATTTACCTTTCTCCGCCTCTGTTACCTCATCTGTAAAATGGGATTGACAGTTGAACCTATCTCCCAGGGTTATCCAAAAGACTAAATGAGAAAATATATATAAAGGGCTTTGAGAACTCTAAATGCTAACTCTTATTAGTGTAGCCCTACATAGAAGATGCTTGCTTATGGTAAGATGATAAAGCCATCTAACCCTCACCTCTTCAGCCCTAGTGGTCTATGTCCAGTTGGGGGAACAAACCAAGAGAGACGACCGATGAAGGGCAGCATCTGCTCAGGAACTTAGTCTAGTCAGGGGTGAGGAACCAGCAGCCTCAAGGCCACATGCGGCCCTCTATGTCCTCAAGTGTGGCCCTTTGACTGAATCCAAACTTCACAAAACAAATCCCATTAATAAAAGAATTAGTTCTATAAAACTTGTACTCAGTCAAAAAGCCATACCCAAGGACCTAGAAGGCCACCTGTGGCCTTGAGGGAGCAGGTTCCCCACCCCTGGAGCATTGAGAAGTAAAATTATTTGTTCAAGGTCACATAGTGAGTGTGTTTCAGAGCAGTACTTAAACCTAAGTCTTCCTGGCTTTGGGACCAGCTCTGTCTACCACACCTATCACATACATAAAGGGAAAGAATTCTTTCTTGTGATTCGTGTGATCAGGAGGAACCTCAAGAGTGATCATCAGCTTGGGAATTCCAAGGAGAACCTGCAAGGGGAGCAGGAGCCAGTGTGGGAGGGTCAGACTGCAGTCCAAAAAATGTTATAAGCCAAACCCTTTCCTTGATCAGGTTGCTCCTTATTTGGAAGGATTGATTCCAAATGCTCCACCATCATTGGAATGTTCCCAATCCTTACTTTGCGAATGACTCGAGGCTCCCTTTGTTTTTCCCTTAGGTGTGGAGCGTAGCCCAGAAGAGATAGAAGATGGACATGTTGATATCTACGGCCATGATACTCCCTATGCCACCAAGGAGGTAACTTATACAGAGTCTGCTTTTGACCGAATGGTGAACCTGTCTGAATACAACATCCTGAATAATGCAGACATGATCCTTCAAGGCTTACGCCTAGCCGTGGAAAGGAAGAAGCAGTTAAAAAAAACATGTTCATCGTAAACATGGTGACCCTCATGGATGGCATTTCCATCTCTTCCACCATTGCATCAGAATTCAATGCCAACTGATTAGTTGGTAGAGGATGTTCTCTCTCACTGAGAGAAGGACACAATCAACCTGACTTGGACATGTACTTGCTACATATACTAGAGAGAAGGAAAGATGTGAGGGAAGAGAAGAGGCAGAAAATAATAAATGAAAGGGACATTGGGCTTTCATACCCAAGATGAAACATTGGAGTTTTCTTAAATAAAAAAAAAATAAAAAGCTCTTCCTGAATAACTCCCTGAAATGGAGTACCATTGTCACAGACTCAGGCATGACATCATCTGAGAAGGCTTAGAGCTGTGACAGGGGGGAAACCCCAGAACCAGAGCTTGTTTTAACTGAGAGGAAACAATATAGTAGAAAAAAGGGGAAAAAAAGAGTATTGGAATCAGAAGGCCTGAGCTCAAATCCCAGTTTGTCCAAGTATACAAATAGTCATACACACTATTTGTCTGACTGTGGGCAAGTCATTTAACATTTCTAGTTGTAAAATGAGGAGAACTAAACTAAAAGCTCATTCTTCCTCTATAAAGTGCAGATAATGACTTCAGTCTCTTCTTTCTCTCATCTGCATGGATATCCCCAGGGAAAGAGGATGTGATCTGTAAAGCAATTTGAAATTTCTCTGGAAAAACATTTAAATTTGTATTACCATGGTCAGGATAGTGATAATGTGTGTACAATGAAGGCCTCTTGGCATCTTCAGTGACACGGATGTTGCCAAGCAAGTGACCAGATTTTAGTTTGCCACTGACTGTTCAGAATTGGAATGGACTCTTGATTACAGTGAAATGTTTCATCAAGTAAGTAGGGCTCCCAGCATTCCCATCTTAGCAAATGCTAGGCAAAGTTCAAGACATGTTTGGATTGCTGATTTTAAGGAATAGCACTGCTCAGAGATATAGCTTAGGAACTACAGTAAAGACCCCAAGAACAAGCCTGGACAAGCCTGTAAGCTGTGAGAGCCCTGCAACAGGGAATTCTGAGCCAAGTTCATGGAATGCCATTGACTTCACAGAATAGGTGTTCTCCAGACCCAGAAGCCAAGGTCAACTGAAAGTGTACTCTCGGAGTACTTGGCTTTGCGTCTTCTTTCTATACTACCTCTCTCCTTGCCATTCACAATCAGGTCATGATTACTATTATTTATCACATAAGCATAATCTACTTAAATTATTGAAGAGTGAGCCAAATTACAGGGCCTGTATGTGTTGAAGGTGAAAACAATGGGATACCTTGAAGCTTATATATTGAGATTTATATTCATACTGTATTATCTGAAAGTATCAATTCATTAGTGGACTTTAGTACTGAATTAAACTGATGGTCTAACAAGTGTATTTGGTTATTCTACTCCCACTGTCTGATAACATAAATGTCAGTCACATCCTCAACACCTTCCCACCTGGAGTATTACAATCACCTATGATTAGGCCTCCAACTCTTTCCTTGCTCCAATGAATCCTTCATATCCTGCCATAGGACTCTCATGGGTTTGATTGTCATCTCTACATATGATTCCCAGACCGATATTATAATAATAATTAACATTCATGTAGTGCTTTAAAGTTTGCAAAGCTCTTTTACACATTTTCTCTTATCTGATCCCCACATCAGTCTCATGAGTTAGGTGCTATTATTGCTATTCATCCTTCTTTCTTGAAGGGGACCAATGTCATCACCAAGGTGATTTACTTGCAAGTGAATTGGATTTGAGTGAAGCAGAGCTGTGCAAAGCCATCAGTCTCACTCACTCCAATAGAGTCATCAGAGCCCAGTGGCAAGATGAAGGTCAAGATGACTAGTGATGGTCCAGGATGCAGCAGGTGACCTTGACCTTTCTAAATTAAGATCTTTCCCAAGTGTCAGAGGCAGCACCTGTTTAATGACTAAGGGGTAGGTGAGACAAAAGATGGCCCAATTTGCCATCCAAAAGATCTGGGAGAAGAAGACCCTCAGTTTTTAACCAGAACAGAAAATAATTGCTATTTACACTCATTCTAAGCCATCAAAACCTGAACACGGAGACACAGAGGCTTGGGTTAGGCCAGGAGTAGGGAATCTGGGCCTTAATTAAGGCCACATGTGTCCTTTTTCACTGAATCCAAATTTTAAAAGGATTTATTCTCCAAAATTTGGATTCAGTCTGTACTTAAGGATTTAGAAGGCCACCTGTGGCCTTAAGGCCCAAGTTCCCCAACTCTGCAAGGCTTATTATTGGTCATTCAATAAAAGTCATAATGATTTGGGTTTAAAGTCATAGTCAAATAGCTCCATTTAAAACACAATGGGCTTTTTAAAAGGTTTTTTTTTTTTGACAACTATAGTTCAAGAAATCAAATATAAGAACTGCTTTTTGAAGAAGAAGCTAGTTTTATCCCCATTTTACAGATGAGGAAACTGAGTCAGACAGCAATTAATTGACTTGCCCAGGGTCACTCGGTGTCTGAAGCAGTCTTTGAACTTGAGTCTCCCTGATTCCACTCTATCCCTGTGCCACCTAACTGCCTTGTAGGTCTGGTGTCTCTTCTGAGTTCTAGACCTGAATCACTGTCTACCTATTGGACATTTCAAACTGGATGTCCTCTATACATCTCCAACTTAACATGTCTAAGGCTGAATTCATTATTCCCCCTATCACTCTTCTGAACTTCTTTATTTCTGACTAGGAGACAAGCATCCTTCCTGTGACTAAGGTTTGCAACCTCATAGACATCCTTGACTCTCTATTACCTTTGTATCTTTGATGAAGCTGGTTGCTCAATGGTTAGAGTGCTAGACCTGGAGTCAGGAAGACCTGAGTTCAAATCCAGCCTCAAACACTTCTTAGTCATGTGACCCTGGGCAAGTCACTTAACTTCTGGTTGCCTTGACAAAATGGATCCACTGAAGGAAATGGCAAACGATGCTAGTATCTTTGCCAAGAAAAGCCCAAATGGGCCACAGATATGACTGAAAACAACTGAACAATAGCAACCTTTGTATATACTCAGTTATTGAATCTGGTCATTCCTATCTCCTAGCATCTGTCTGTAACATGGCTACCACCCTAGTTCATGCTCTTAACACTCCTTGCCTGGATTATTGTAATAACTTCTTGTTGGTCTCCCTTCCTTAAGTCTCCCCTCTGCAACATGGCTCCAAAGACATCTGTCCTCAAGCATGGCTCTAAGCATGTCACTCCTCTGCTCAAGAGATTGTCATGACTCCCTATGAGCTCCAGGATCAAATATTAATTCCTCTGTTTGGCTTCTAAAGCCC
Source organism: Petaurus breviceps papuanus (assembly GCF_028583685.1). NCBI lineage: Eukaryota > Metazoa > Chordata > Mammalia > Diprotodontia > Petauridae > Petaurus > Petaurus breviceps. The sequence goes on along the minus strand of NW_027186492.1, from coordinate 4,924,904 downwards.
TACAACCTAGTTGTAAACCTACCTTCTTGCTATTCTGTATACATAGAGCTTCATCTCCTCTTTCCCTGCATTTATACTACATGGCTATCCTCACAGGGTACCATAGCGGACAGAGAACCACCCTGGAGTCAACAAGATCTGAGTTCAAATGCAACCTCAGATGCTTACTAGCTGTGTGACCCTGGGCAAGTCACTTAACCCCTGTCTGCCCCAGTTCCTCATCTATAAAATGGGGACACACTAAAGAAGGAAATGGCAAACCACTCCAGTATCTTTGCCAAGAAAGCCCCATGGAGAAATCCATGGGGTCACAAAGACTTGAACATGACTCAACAAAAACTCCCTTTGTATGGAATATGTTCTTTTCATCTCTTAGGATTCCTTGTTTCCTTCAAGATTCATTGAAGTACCACTTTCCACATGAGGACTTTACTGATCCTCACAGGTACTAGTACTTTCATTGCCAAAAAAAGTACAAATGTGTATGTGTGTGTGTGTGTGTGTGTATGTGTGTGTGTGCATGTATAGATAGATATAGGCCACTCCTGCTAAATATTGTGTTGTATTTTAATAGATTAAAGCACTATATTTTAATTGATTAAAGATCTACTAAATAGATATCTGCTCTTAAGATACTTTTGTTCTAATGGGGGAAAAACACACACAAAAGGGAGCTAAAAAGTTGGGGGTGGGAGTGGGGAAGATACCAGGTACATGGAATTATTATATATGTGTATGTGGGTGTATAAACATACATGCATATATGCATACACACATATCCATATATTTGCATATATACACATGTGTGTATACATACATACATGTGCAGTAGCGTTCCCCAATAGATAAATGGTCAAAGCATATGAACAGGCACTTTTCTTTTTCTTTTTTAAATTAAATTTATTTATTTAGTTTTAGTTTTCAACATTCACTTTTATAAGATTTTGAGTTCTGAATTTTCTCCCCTCCCTCCTTTGTCCCTCCCCAAGATGGCATGCAATCTGATGTAGGCTATACATGTGCAATTATATTAAACCTATTTCCATATTAGTCAGTTGTGTAAAAAGAATCAGAACAAAAGGGAAAAACCATAAGAAAGAAAAAAGAGTGAGAGAAAATAGTACACTTTGGTCTCAATTCAGACTCCACAGTTCTTTCTCTGGATGTGAATAGCATTTTCCATCACAAGTCTTTTGGAATTGTCTTAGATCATTGCATTGCTGAGAAGGGCTAAGTCTATCAAAGTTAGTTATTGCATAATGTTGCTGTTACTGTGAACATACAATGTTTTCCTGGTTCTGCTCACTTCACTCAGCATCAGTCCATTTAAGTCTTTCCAGGCTTTTCTGAAATCTGCCTGCTCATCATTTCTTACGAAACAAAAGTATTCAACTACATTCATACATCACAAGTTGTTCAGCCATTCCCCAATTGATGGGCTCAATTTCCAATTCTTTGCCATGAGCAGGCACTTTTCAAAGAAATCCATGGCATCAGCAATCACCTGGATGGGTGGGGGAGAATGCTCTATATCACTAATAATTAGAGAAATGATATGAAAGCAGCTCTGAGATTCCACTTCATATCTATCAAGGCAAGGATGGCAAAAGAGCAAAGTGACAAATGTTGGGGTGTAGCAGCAAGCACCCCAGTGTCCCTAGAGTCGCTGCCACCACAGGTTCTTAGATCTGCTTTGTTAAAGGAAAGCAGCTCAAAATGGGTTAACAAGTTTACTTTAATAAGTCAAATAAGTATCATTTACCTAGTTCAGGGGACAAAGGTCAGCATCCCGAACTTCAGAATATACAGACAGAATTATCAAGACAGAGAAACAGATCAAATAGACAGTTTCCAAAATGTCCAACCATCACATCCATACCAAATCAACATCTGGGTTTCAACATCTGGGTTTTTCAAAGCCGAGGGGGGGGCTCTCAACAACGGCTTCCCAGAATCCAGATCAAATCACAGAACACTTCTCAAAGTGAACCCCCAAATAAAGCTACACATCAGGGCTTATATAGCCTTCTCCTGGCTCAGAGAATGTAACAACCTTCTGGACCCACTGGCCAATCAAGAAGTATCTACTGAAAAACAAGCCTCCCACCCCAGGCTCCAGGTGCACTTTAGCCTAGGGGCAGGGAAGATCTTACAAATTTACATTCCCATTACATGAGGGTGCTGTGGGAAAATAGATACCCTTTCCAGACATTCTGGAAAGCAATTTGAAACTATGCCCAGCAAGTTACCAAACTCTGGAAAGCCTTTGACTTAGGTAGACCAAAGAAATTGAAGAAAGAGGAAAAGGATCTATATGTACAGAAATACAGCAGATCTTCTTGAAGTAGCCCCAAATTGAAAACTAGGGTGGTATCCTCCTATTGGGGAACGGACAAAAAACTGGTATATTAATACATTGGAATGTTATTATACCATAAGAAATTATGAAATGGACAATTTCAGAGGCACCTGAGAAGACTTGAACTGATGCAGAGAAAAGTGAGTCGCACTAGAAGAATAACTTATACAATGATAACAATTCTTCTGGAGCTTCCCTTGTGAAGAGGTCAAAGCCCACCTGCCTTCATTCCTCTCCAGGACCTGTTCTTTCCTGACTTTTTCTTTACTTTAAAACCATTCCCCACCTACTGCTGGCTCATTCTGGAACTTCCCTTGGTACCCAGGGCCTCCTAGCTCTGGAACAGCCTACCATGCCTATAGACTTGCCAAGGCATATCCCTCCTCAAGACCTTCTCCCATTGGTGAGTTACTCCTGGATCTTCCACTTTGTGAAGTGGCCCAGACTGGCCTGCCTTCATACCCCTCCTAGCCCTACTTCAAACATTCTCTGGATTTAAAAAATCATGTCCGGAACCTGGTACCAATTCCCCCTGCCCCCACTTTTGAGCTCTGCTTTGTGTGTTTCCTTTCCCATTAGAATTTAAGGTTTTGAGCACAGGGACAGCCTATCTTTTTGTTTGTATTTGTATCCCCAGGGCTTAGCATAGTGCCTAACAAATATTAAGCACTTAATAAATGCTTATTTCCTTCCTTCTTCCATAATGAAGAAAAACAACTTTGAATACTTTAGAACTCTGATCTATGCCATGACAAAATGCAAGTCCAAAAGAATGATGATGAAACAGGATACTCACCTTCTGATAGGTGATAAGCTTAAAATAAAGAGACATACATTTTTAAATGCCACTAATGTGAGGATTTGTTTTGTGAGACTATGTAGCTATGTATTGAGGTATTTTGATTTTCAATAAAAAAAAACATTTATTCAAGTTGGGGGGCTGGTAGTAGACAGATTAATTTAAAAAGACTTATTACTTAAAAAATAATAAACTATTTTTGATATATGATATTTTATTTTTCCCCAATTACATGTTATAACAATTTTTTAACATTTGGGATTTTTAAAATTTTGAGTTCCAAGTTCTATCCCTCCCTTCCTCCTTCCCTTCCCCACTCCTTGAGCCAGTAAGCAGATACAGATTATACATGTTCAATCATGTAAAACATCTCCAAATTAGTCAAATAATAAACTAAAAGCATAATTTCTAATGTAAATAAGAGCATTTGGAAAACCTCACCATAAATTGGGAAAACTTCTTTTATTTGGACTTTGTGTAGGGAATGTTTCCTAACACTGATAGGCCTCTTAGGTGAAGTTTCCCTCATTTATAATATTAAATACAACAAAATTCTAATATGACAAAAGAATTTGTTTACTTCTGATAATCATTAAATATCATATTTTTGACCAAAGTCTAAATTAATCAAATAGACTGTTTTGCCTTACTTTAAAATGCCTTTTTTCTGTGTCAGCAACCCCAGAGACCAGATAAGGTTGAAAGTGGGATTTCCCCTTAGCTTGGGACTTACTCCTTTTGGGAGGAGCCAATCAGACCCAACAGCTTCTTTGTTGTCTGAGTAAACTCAGAGAATATCTCCTCCCCCAGAGAGGGCTAACTTGAGAACACTCTTTTTAAGAATAAGACTCTGAACCTAAGATACTATCTTGAATAATAGCACCTTTTCTTATCTAAATATTTTGTGGGGCATGTATTATTTTATGGCATGGTAATGATAAAGAAAACACAGATGTTCTAGGTTGACACCTCATATATTTCTTGTAATCATAATTTTTACCCTGAGTTGGGATGGTTCTAAAATGTATTTAAGTCTTCTGATTTCTCTGTTCATCATTTAAGATTTAGCTCTCCTAGCTCCTTGTACAAGTCTCTAGTCTTAAGGGAATAAATGCTGAAACTGTATATCCCCTAGCATGTTGTCTCCTTTAAACAAACTTTTAAAAGGTTGACACTTCCCTGAGATTGATTATCATAGGGCCTTCACCTGAAGAATTAGGACTTCAGTAGATTTTGAATGAGGTTGGAGCAGTTTAGCTTAGAATAGGTAAGAGGCATTTACTAGTCATCTTCCAACAGATACAAAATTATCTTGAGAATAATGGCCAGACATTCTCCAACTCAAATGAAAACAAAACAAGAAAGAAGCCCAGGCTGTGGGAGCTGCTAGGTTAGAATGACAAACAAGAAATGGAAATGGTTGGAAGTTTTGGACCTTTGGACAGAATATCAAAAGTGAATGTTGAAAGTTCCTCATTTTTGAACTTACTATATATTTTAAAAGAGAAGCAAGATGTACATAATAGAGATCTTCAGTTTTATCTTCAGTTCTCTTTTTCAGTTTTACTATTTATTTAGAAATGTCCATTTTATTTGGTGTAAAGTTTGAAATCTGAAACTAGAAAAAAAAAGTTCCTGCTTTGACAGCTATAATAGGAGTAGGATAGATTGTTGTTTTTAATCTAGGAAAGAGAAGGCTATATAGTACCTGTCAATTCTATGTCAATATGAATGGTTATAATGAAAAAAATGAGAATCTTTTGGACCCTATCTGGAGTTTTCTTGGCAAAGATACTAGAGTGGTTTGCCATTTCCTTGTCCAGCTTATTTTACAGATGAGGACACTGAGGCAAACAAGGTTAAGTGACTTGATCAGGTTCACACACCTAGTTAAATGTCTGAGGCTGGATTTGAACTCAGGTCCTCCTGACTACATGTCCAGTGCTCTATCCAAGGTGCCACCTAACTACTGATGTGAAAGAATTTAGTTAAATATTAATCAAAGAAAGTCAACAAGCAGTTAGTCAATTAGCATTTAATGGGTGCCCATTCTTCGACAAACACTGTTCTAAGCTGAGAAGATACAAGGAAAGACAAAAGATAGTTCCTGAACTCAACTATGTACAGACATGGTACATACAGGATAAATTCAAGATCATCAACAGAAGGATAGCATTAGCATTAAGGGGACGCTGGAAAGGTTTCTTGCAAAAGCTGAGAAGTTTCAGCTGAGATTTGAAGAAAGCTAAGGAAGCTAGGAGGCAGAGATAAGGAGAGAGTTATAGACAGGAGAGATGACCAGTGAAAAACCCTAGCAAAGTAATATACTGAAAGGAACATTTTATTAGGAAACAACAAACTTGGACTCTAGCCTCCCTCCTGTCATTGAATAGCTAAGATCTCTGGGCCTTGGTGGTTTCATCTGTGAAATAGAAATAATAATGCCATAACTGCCTGAAGGCAGAAGACTAGATCACATGACATAAAAACGAAAAAGTTTGACTGGAAGTCAAGTGCAGCACAGAAATCGATTAACCACCATCCATATGCTTTGAACAATCAAGGGTTCTAGAGATAGGGGAATCATCTCTTGGGGTTTGTTCTATGTTGTGGTGCTCTATAGGATAGTGGGGAAAGCACTGATTGACCCCTCGAGAAGATTGGGGTTTGAGACTTGACTCTGTCACTTACTTCTGGTGTAACATTAGTCAAGTCCCTCTGAGCCTCAGTTTCCTTATCTGTAAAATGGTATAATAATACTTCTATAGACTTCAGAGCTACAAGGCATCATAAAGGTAATTTGGTACAGCTCCTTTTATTTTACAGGTGAGAAAAGAGAGGCACCAATCACAAGCATTTATTAAGTCCCACTATGGGCTAGATATCATGTTAGGCTCTGGGAATACAAAGAAAAAAACTTTGTCCATGCCCTCAGGGAACTTACCTTCTATGGGGAAAATTACATATATTCATATAACTAAATACAAGGTAATTGGGGGGAAGGAGAGAGAGAAGTACTAACAGATGGGGACAAGAGAAAAGGCCTCTTATAGGAAGGAGGTGGTTTGAGCTGAGCTTTGAAAGATAACAGATACTCTAAGGGGTGGAGAAGAGGAGAGTGCATTTCAGCCTTGGGAAATTTCAAAGGCACTGAAATGTAGAGGAAACAGCTGGTATCCCTGAGATAATATATCAGTCAGATCAAATGTAAAGTGTTTTGCAAACCCTAATATATACATACATACATGCATATGTGTGTGTGTCTGTGTATATATATTATATATGATATGTGTGTGTCTGTGTATATATATTATATATGAATATGATAGGTTGGTGGTTTTTATTTATTTATACTACAAGTCAGTGAGATAAAATGGGATATTATATGTAAAGCACTTTGCAAATGTAAAACTATATGTGTGTATATATATATATATATATATGATAGGTTGTTTTTTGTTTTTTACTAGCAAAGAGTCAATTCTATGTCAATGAAAAAAGTCACAGTGAAGACAATGACCAATTTTCTATCACAATAGGGGTCCAAGCAAGAAGAAATTAGATGACAGTGAGAGAATTTAGGTAAATAAAAATCAGTCAGTCAGCTAGCATATAATTAGTACTCCTTCTGTGCCAAGCACTGTTCTAAGCACTGGGAATATAAAGAAAGATAAAAGACTGTCCCTAACCTTAAAAACAAAAGGCAGTCCCCTTAACCTTAAAAGGTGTACAACTTATATTAACGGGGAACTGTGTGTGTGTACACCACATATACATACATAGTTTATATGTGTGCATATGTATGTGTGTACTGTATTGTCGTTATTATATAGGAGGAATGTTGTAAATGGCCCACTTCGGGATGAAGTGATGTGACTTGTACTATCCCCGCGAGTGTGAAAATCAAATGAGCTAATAATATACTTAGAGTGATTTGTACCAGGCTACGTAAAAGTGAGCCTCTAGATTCTTTAACTTGTCCGGAAGCAAATGCTATCTGGACAGGAGAAGAGTCAGAGTAGGTGACCTAGCTAGAAGCCAGTCTCAGAGCCACTGGGAAGGCGGGATGCCCGGCTCCCTCCTTAATAATTCATGAGGAAGCTCCTCTCCATAGGCTGGTGGCCTGGAAAACACCCAACCAGGAAGGACCTCAAGGGGAACCTCCTGAACGGAGAAGGTGAATCATGACGTAGCTCAGGACGATTGGCCGGGACCTCGAGGGGCGGGGACCGGGCTTGGGGCGGTGGCAGCGCGCGGGCGCCCCGTGGCTCATTCGCTCCATCCAGCTGTCGGGGCCACGCAGCGCTGTGCTGAGGAATCGGGGTCTAGAGCGGAGCCTGGGCGGGGCCGGGACTGAGTCGGGCGGGCAGCGGCAGGATGTTCAGCTGGATGGGGCGACAGGCGGGCGGGCGGGATCGTCCCGGAGGGGCGGACCCGGTGCAGACGGTGACGGGCGGCCTGCGCTCGCTCTACCTGCGCAAGGTGCTGCCGCTGGAGGAGGCGTACCGCTTCCATGAGTTCCACTCGCCGGCGCTGGAGGACGCCGACTTCGACAACAAGCCCATGGTGCTGCTGGTGGGCCAGTACAGCACGGGCAAGACCACCTTCATCCGGTAACTGAGCTCCACCCTGCTGTGCCCCCACCCCGACCCTCGACCTCGTTAGCTCTTAACAGTCACTTGTCCCCAAAGCCTCCCCCCTCCCCAAGCTTCAAGCCCTGCCTGTGCAGTCCGGCTAATTAATTCCTGGAATCAGTAACACTCATCATTTCTCTTGTCCTGCCTTAGCCCCACCTTCCCGGGGATTCTTTAATGCCTTTCCCACTTATTCCAATCCTCTCCCTCTAATCCTCTTCTTTCAGGAGTTTCTTAACATTTTTCGTGTCTACAACCCTTTGGCAGACTAGCCTATAGATCCTTTCTGAGAATAATAACTAAATGCACAAGATTACAAAGGGAAATCAATTATGTTGAAATACAGTTTCCACACACATACACATACATAGTCCCTGGATCTTAGATCTCCTGTCCTATCTGAACTCTCTCACTTTACTATCTGTCTACACCACCCAGAACTTCCCCTTTTCCCCTCCTCTACCCTCCCCTACCATACATGCTCTGTGTAAATTCGGGCTAAGTTTAGTGCCCCTTAGTACTTTCATCTTAAGATACAGCTGGGAGTCATCCCAACAGTCCCAAGGAAAATGATCATTCCCTGCTTACTAATCACCAGGCCAGGAAAAAAAATGTGCTAGTAGCTGCTGCCTTCTGTGCCTATATTGTTTCTATTAGCCCTATTCCCAGGGTTCTCTATCCCAAGCTGGCAAAAAGGTTACCTCTAGCTGTCCTGATAGAGTTGAATAGAAGGGATGGGATAGAACAGAAACAGCTCTATGATTTAGGGGGCAGAGAAGGGACACTTGGCAGATTGGTGTAGGCAGCATAAGATTTTTAGCGTTATTTGGTATGCTAATATAAAGGTGGGAGAAAGGGGAGTAGATTAGAGGATCTTGTCCCTATTGGACATAGGATTTGGGATCTTGGAATTTAGGACTTGAAGGAACTTCAGAGATCATATAATCTAACTCCCTCATTTTACAGAGGAGGAAAGTGAATTCTAGAGAGCATTAACTACTCACCCAAATAGTAGTGGAGGCAGGATTTGAACTCAGGTCTTCTGACTAACCTTTGTATGTTTTTGACAACTTAGATGACTTCTATCACTACATTCCATAGTAACAACAATTTAGCTCCCTTAAGCTCACCTGCTATCTATAACTAAAATTAATAATAACTCACATTTCATATAGAGCATTAAGGTTTAAGAGTGTTGTATGTACAGTATCTCATTTGAGTACCTTCATAAATTGTGACTTGTCTATGTTCATACCGCTATTTTGGGTCAGAGGCAGAGCTGGGGCTCTGAACCCAGATCATCCATGTCCAACTCTATCCACTAAGCCATGCTGCCTTTCAAGATTTGTACTGATTTTTACCACAAGTCTTATTATTTCCATTTTATGGATGTGGAAACTGAGCCCTAGAGAGGTAAATGATTTATCTAGGGCCCCAAGAATCAGAGATGGGGTTCAAACCCACGACTTCCTAACCTCAAGTTCAGGATTCTATCCGGTCCTGTTTCCACTCACTTCTTATTTCAAGAACATTCTGGAGTTTAGGACAAGATAGTGAGAATAACCATGCTAGCTCTGTTCCCTGTTATGGTAAATGGCAATATTTCATTACGAGTTTCCATTTCCTTAAGTGGGAAGTTTCCTCTTCATCCCTGACAACTGAAAACATGTCTAATACTTGCACTGTTACTAAAAGCAAGCAGTTACATGGACCATATGATTCAAGTCAATAATTGCCTGGAAGGAAACTACAGATGTTTCCAACTTTTCACATGAAATAATTTTCCTTAAAATGGTGTTTAATTTTTTAGGGAATTATTTTATTATAAAATGAATACTTCAACAAAATTTCCTTCTTTCTGAAATCTTAAGCAAATCTTGAAAAGATTTGTTTTCTTTTGCTCATCAGGGTTTATCTTGAAACATAGTTGCTGAATAGTTATACTTTGGTCCCAGTTTTCCTAGGGCAAAAAAAAAAATGGTTTAGAAACCACTTCATAAATGATACAAATTCTACAGGGATTTGAGAGAAAGTTGTATCCATATTTGGCTACATGTTATCTCTATTAGATGACTTCTTTTTCTCTGCCCAAGTAGCCTGAATAGTTCCTACAAATGTAGAAAAGTAGTCATTATTACAGAACATCCTATAAAACCATGTGTGTTTATGTAGGTGTGGATACTCATATGCATACACACACACACACACACACACACACACACACACACACACACACACA
>NW_027186492.1:4781008-4914863 GCF_028583685.1 Petaurus breviceps papuanus | reverse complement strand
CACACACACACACACACACACACACACACACACACACACACACACACCATTTTTGATTTGAGCTAGACCGGTGTGGTGTAGGATGCTCTTGGTGAGGAACATTCTCCATCAGTGCAGATCAGTGCTTTTTTATAGGCTGAGATTTGCCAAAGCACTAAGAGGTAAAGTGACTTGTCCAGGGTCATGAAGCCAGTGTTAGAGGCCAGGTTTATGTCTTGCTGACTTGAAGGCCAGCTGTCTCTCCACTACTTCTCACTTCATCTGTAAAATGGGGATAAGAATACCTATACTACCTGCCTCACAGTGTTTTTGTAAGGATTTTTAAATTTTTAAATCTTAAAAGGCTATATTAGTATATTTATGCCTGTTGCATAAACAAGATATGTTAATGAAATTAGAATTCAAATTGCATGTTCTAAGAAACACAATGATAAACTGAAGAGGGTTCAGAAGAGATCAACCAGGGTAGTAAAGGTCCTAGGGATCTTCATGCCATACATGCTTTAGAGGCAGCTAGGTTAGAACCCTGAGCCTGGAGTCAGGAAGACCTAAGTTCGAATCCTGCCTTGGGCACTTACTAGCTGTGTGATTCTGGACAAGTCACTTAACCTCTCTCAGCCTCTGTTTCCTCATCTCTAAATGGGGAAAATAAGACTACCTGCCTCTCAGGGTTGATTGGTTAAGGATAAATGCCATATAAATGTTATTATTGTTGTTACAGGGATCAATTGAAAAACCTGGAGAAAGCAAGACTATGTGAGGGGGGAGTGCAGAGAGAGGAGATCTGAGCTGGGGAGACATGGTAGTTACCTTTAGCTATTTAAAGAAGTACTATGTGGGAAGAAGGCTTAATTCTGTTCTTGTTGGCTCCAGAGGGGCAGAACCAAAAGCAGTCTGCAGAGGCTTCAGAGAAACAGAATTTTGTTCCATGCAAGGAAAATCTCTAACAATTGGCACTCCCAAAATGGAATACACTACTTCCAGAGATAACAAGGGCCTCCCTTGTTACAGGTCTTCAAGCAAAGGCTGCATCACCCCTGGATGGGGTGCTAGAGAAGTGATTTTTGTCCAGCTACAGGTTGAATTAGGTGGTCCCTATTGACCCTTTCAACTCTGAAATTCTCTGAAAAAGAGTATTTCTGGACAACAAATTTGTCCCATTAAGCTTTGTAGGAGGACAGTTTGGGGTTCTTTTTGGAGGTGGGAATAGAAGGGATACTTTTAAATCTCTTTTTAAATTTATCTTTTATATTCTTTACCAAAAATCTCAGCCTGAAAGGGAACAAATAAATTTTACATTTGAGGACTCATACTTTTACATTGAGTATCTTTCAAATTCACAAGTAATAAAAACCATATGATAAGTGACAGGCACCAAGGTGGGTAATGGGAATTCCATGACATTTGTTGATAAAAGGCACAATATAAGTACGTAGTAGATAATTATAGTATCCCAGATATTACTTGCTCAGAGGAGCTGGTGTTGTTATACCGGTTTGTTTTTGTCATTATGACTTGTATGTGCTCTTATTAATCATTTATTAAACACTAACTTGAAGCTTTACGACCTTGAAGATGACACATTGCATTCTTAGTCAGCCATAGTTAAAGTAAGAAATAAGAAATGAATGAGAAAAGTCCTAAAAAAAGTGATGAATGAATTTCAGTGGAAATGCATTTGGCTTAAATGTTGATGTGTTGATTTTGGAAGTATCCTTCCTGCTTTTATCATTGTCGTTTGGCGAACAATTTTCAGTAACAGAGTTTATTAAAGGAATTGTTCAGTCTGTCTGACTCTTCCTGATCTCATTTGGAGTTTTCTTGGCAAAGATGCTGAAGTGCTTTGCCATTTACTTCTCCAGCTCATTTTACAGATGAAGAAACTGAGGCAAACAGGGTTAAATGACTTGCCCAGAGTCACACAGTCAGTAAGTGTCTGAGGTCAGATTTTTTTTTAAAGCAATTGGGGTTAAGTAACTTGCTCAAAGTTACATGGCCAGTTATTTTGTGTGGGTGCTAAGTATCTGAGGCCGGAACCAATCCCGGGTCTCCCGACTCTGGGGCCGGTGCTCTTACTGCGCCACCTGGCCACCCCATGAGGTCAGATGCAGGAAGATGTGTCTAGGCAAAATCATTTAACCCCTGTCTCAGTTTCCTTCACTGTAAAATCAGATGCACCTCCCTTCCAGGATTGTTGTGAGAATCAAATGAGGTATTTTTAATGTGCTTAGCACAGTGCCTGGCATGTAGTAGGTACATAATAAATGCCTTTTCCCAACCCCTTCCCTAAATGTAATTGGACAAGATAAGCTCAAATAGTTGGAGTAGCAAGCAAAAACAAGGTTGCTCAGTAGTTGCAACAGCAGACAGGATGGAGGAAAAGTTTTGTTAGAATAAGGAAGATCTGAGTTTAGTTTGAAAATAGAAAAGAATTAGAAGAAAAAGAGGCTTAATTCTTTGGAGAAAAGGCATAATAAATGAGAGCTTGATAGAGTCAGAAGTGTGATCATTGGATTTGGTGCATGGAGACATGGATTTAAATCCTCTGTCAGTTGCATGACCTTAGCACATCACTTAACCTCTCTGTGCCTTGGTTTCCTCATCTGTAAAAGGAAGAGGTTAGACTGGACATCTTAGTGTTCTAAGCAACTCTCTAAGTCTTAAGTTATGGAGAAAGCACAGATTTACATTGGTAGAAGGAGTTTCCTCACCTGGGAATTTCCTACAGCAAAGAGACTGCAGATTAAGACCTTATCCCAGTTTAACAGATCAGAAAATGATGGTTTGCTATCAAACTGGCAAAGAAAAGAAAAGAGGAAAATGACAAATATTAGAGGGGCTGTGGAAAAGCAGAAACTCTGGTACACTCTTGATGGAATTGTGAATGGATCCATTCTGGAAAGCAATTTAGAGCTATGCCCAGAAAGTTACCAAACTATGCAATACCTTTTGGCCAAGCTGTTCCATATACCCCAAAGAAATAAAAGAAAGAACAGAAGGATCTATAGGTATAAAAACATAGTAGCTCTTTTCATGGTAGCCAAAAACTAGAAACTGAGAGGCTGCCCTATTGCATATGAATATAGCATATGAATATAATGGAATGTTATCACACCATGAGAAATGATGGAATGGACAATTTCAGGGGAAATGGGAAGAATTGATAAAGAACAAAGGGAGCAGGGCTGGGAGAATAGCTTATACAGTGATAATGATATTGTGAAGAAAAGCAACTTGGAAGAACTTTAGAACTCTGATTAGTGCAATTATATCCCACGTGGCCAAAAGAATGAAAATGAAACATGCCCCTTACCTCCTGCCAGAGAGATGAGGACCCTAAAATTCACAAAGAGACATAACGTGTTCAGACTGGTGGTGTCTGACTACTTGGCCAATGTACTTTTCTGGAGAGTTTTAAACATGAAATTGACCTCAGAATTTATTCAAGTCAGCATTTTTCATGGTAACATCTCACCTGACTTAACTGAAGGGAAAAATAAAAAGGAAAGAATTTATGTAGCAAGCTTCTCAGGGCAATACGGAAACAATTTAAGTGCAGATGACTGATATAACTGTTTACTTTTTCAATGACTTAAGGAAGATTGCTGTTTTCAAAGTGGGTGAGGTGCATCAAACAGATTCTTTCCATTACTTCTGTTTATATTTGAGAGAAAATAGACTCATTGAACTAATAGCAGAGTTTTGTTTTGTTTATCATAAAGCAAATTTTTAAAAATTTATTTACTTTTAGTTTACAACATTCAGTTCCACAATCCCTTGAGTACCAAATTTTCTCCCCCTCCGTCCCCCCATGGTGGCATGCAATCCAATATAGGTTCTACAAATACTTTCACAATCAACATTAGTCAAGTTGTAAAGAAGAATTATAACCAATGGAATGAACAACGAGAAAGAAGGAACAAAACAAAAAAGAGAGAGAGCAAGCAGTTTGCTTCAATCAGCATTCAGACTCCATAAATCTCTCTCTGGATGTGGATAGCCCTTTCTATCATGAGTCTTTTGGAGTTATCTTATAACCTTGCATTGCTGAGAGGAGCCCAGTCTATCAAAGTTAGTCATCACAGATACAATGTGTCTGTAATTGTATACAATGTTTTCCTGGTTCTGCTCTCCTCACTCAGTATCAGTTTATATAAGTCTTTCCAGGTTATTATGAAGTCTGTCTGCTCCTCATTTCTTATAGCATGATAGTTTACATTCATATTCTACAACTTGTTTAGCCATTCATAAACCAAAAAAAATTTTAAACCTTTCTAGAGTGAAAGAACCATAGTTCTAAAACAGGAAAGAAACCTTTCACATATCTCTTTGCTTCAGAATTATTCCTTGAGTCTAGTGTCATTAGATTAGGGCCACTCAGGCTAAGCTGATGCCAAGACTAAAGCATTGAACTTGGAACCTATTTCCCTATTTCTAACTTAGAACTCAGATTTGTATCTTTTGTGTTACTAGCTGAACTTCAGGTCATTCCTAGAATTGAAAATGGTCTCTAAGGGGTGGCCAGGTGGCGCAGTGAGTAAGAGCACCGGCCCCAGAGTCAGGATGACCAGGGATCGAATCCGGGCTCTGATACTTAGCACCACACCCAGAAATAACTGGCCATGTAAACTTGAGCAAGTTACTTAACCCCAATTGCTTTAAAAAATAAAAAAGTGGCCTCTGAGAACCCAGGTTCTCTCAGCTAGAAATCAGGAACAAGGAACAGAAGCTTCAACTCAACATGCATATATATACATATATATGTAAATTGATGTATTTGCAGATTATGAGATTAAATTCCTTAGCCTTCCTGTAACATCATGTTTCTTTGAACCCTAGTGGTAGGCAGTATCATAGATAGAGACCCCTCAGACTTAAAGTGTGCCACTTTGGGCAATCCTGGGAGTCAAACAAACAAAAATTCATCTGTCTTTTCTCTGTACCTGAGTGAGTGGTTGTCAGGTTTTAGTACTTCCTTGTCTTAAAAGTCAAGGTTTTTGTGAGTTGAAATTATATGCTTGTTTCTTTGAGAGGGAAGGTAGATTTAAGATAAAAACAGTCAAAACCCTGTGGAGTTATTAACAATAGTCCTGATTTTGTTACTCTGAAAATGACATGTTTTCTTTCTTTTTTTTCCTTTCTGCAGGGGGAAGGGCATGACTATTGGGGTTAAGTGACTTACCCAAGGTCACACAGCTAGTAAGTGTTAAGTGTCTGAGGCTGTATTTGAACTCAGGTCCTCCTGAATCCAGGGCCAGTGCTCTATTTACTGTGCCACCTAGCTGTCCCAAATGACATGTTTTCTAAGACATCTCTTTACAAGTGTTATAAATGCAGGAAAGGCTGGAAAACAGAAAATAAATGAGAGAGGTAGCCTGCATACAGTAAATAGAGGCCTGCCCTTTGAATCAGGAGATTTGAGTTTGAATTCCCATATGGGACACTTCCCAGATAGGTGATCATGGGCAAGTAGACCAGTCTGAACCAGAATTTCTTTATCTATAAGGACATAGGCTTGCATCAAATACCTCACAGGGTTAATGGAAGGAAAGCAACCTGAAACTTTAAAGTGCCATGTATGAGTTTTTATTAATATTATGATAAAACTATTTGTCACTATGTAAAATTGAAAAATGAAGGGAAGTATCTGCAAAAGGTAATGGGAGAAAAAATAAAGGTAAGTAGTTAAAAGGGGGAGGAGGGAGAGGCTTAAACTAGTTATGATAAGGGCCCAAAAGGCTAGGAGATGATCTTGAAACATAACAGTTTACCATGAATTCTTCCTGAATGGAAGTCAGGAAAGCCTCTTGACCTGGGTCATTGATGGCCTGAATAGCCACAACAGCTTTACAGCACCGTTTACACCGCATGCCCATTGTTACCCCTGTGGTCGGGCATGTGAGGGTGATGCCAGATGGCTCCCAGCACATGGGAGTCATCATGGAAAAGTGGAAAGAGCATTGGGTTTGAAGACAGAAGACCGTGCATTACACAAGGGCTTCTGCTGTTTTCTTTTACCTGTGTGACCTTGGTCAAGTGACTTAACCTCTGAGAGGCGAGAGAACAATCACAAAAGGCTTCATGGAGAAAGTAGAATTTGAATTGGGCCTTATGGGTAGAATTTCAGTAGCCAAGCCATTGAGAGGGGATATGTAATACCGAGACTAGCAAGGATGGAAAATGTGATGTGCTTAGATGGGTAGGGAGGGAGCAGGAAATAAATTTGAGGAGAGCAGAAGGCAGGGTGGAGAATAACGGGAGCTTAGGTCACAAGGATCAACATGGGCCAGCTTGGGAGGAGTCTTGAATGCCAGGCTAAAGAATTTTAGGGCCCATGAAAGGGTTGGTTGGTTGCTTTTTTGGTAGATGGGGGAATGATGTAGTCTGTTCTTTAGGAAAAAGAATCTGGTAGCAACATTCAGGATAGATTAGAGTGGGGGGAGACCAAAAAGAAGATCAACTAGGAGGTCATTATAGTTGTACAGGTATGAGATAATTAAGGCCTGAACCAGAGTGGTACCAATAAGAATAGAAAGGAGAGGATGAGTCAAGCAATTACAAAGGATGAAATGGAATCTAATGACTAGACAAAGGAAATAAAAGAAAGGAGTAAAAAAAATATCCCAAAAACTTGTGCTTTCAAACTTTTGTGACTTGGAGAAGAAAATAAGCCCCTAGAGGGCAGGGGCATTGTTTCTTCTCTGGATCACTCTGTGCCTAGCATACAGTAGGCATATGATATGCTTTTTTTGTTGAGCTGAATTAACAGAAATAGGGAAGTCAGGGAGGAAAGGTTATAAGTTTGATTTTGACATGTTTAATTTGAGTTGATGAGACATCAAGGTGGAAATGAGCCACTGGAAATACAAGAATGGAACTCAGGAGAGGTATCAGGGTTGGAGTCATCAGCAGTTAGTCTCTGAAACCATATGAAGAGTTGCATGAAAATATGCAAAAGATTCTCAAATTAGAACATTTGTTGCCTGCCTGAGGGTTCAAAGAGGAAGGATGATGGCATTCTGTGCGAAAGTAGTACTCTCCTAATAAAATTAGGGAGCCCTAATCATGGCATACAGATTTTAGAGCAGGGGCCATCTGTGTACCTCCTGTGACCATGGTCCAGTGCTATTTGAAGGCAGTTACACACACAAACAGGAAGGCTTTTTCAAGTTCTTTTTGGTTCCCTAAATTAAATTTCTTTGTAACTGTTCTTGAGCTTTTTGAGCAGGTACTATACAAAAAACCAAGTTGTTAGATCAGCAAATGTCTCCCCTCCTCTGCCCCTCCCCCATGGTGATATAGGAATTCTTGATGGTTTATATTTTATTTTTCCACTCTATCCTTAATTAAATCAATTCTACTAGTATTCTTAGTATCAACCAAAGTTATTCATGATGGTAATTTCAAAATAAAAAAAAAACACAAAAAATCCTTCCACAGCCCCTCCACCAACAAACCCCTAAATAACAGCCTGGCCCAGGGTTCTAGCATTTAGGTTTTTCTTAGGCAAAAATAATATTCTAGTTAAACTTGCTTGTAAAGTTTGGAGTTAGTTCAAATCAAACCTGTTTGAATGTCAAGAAATAGTTTAGACTTCTTTTTTGCCTTCTGTTTTTTGTTTTTGTTTTCCCCCCCCCACCGCAGATATATTCCTACCCTTCCTGCCCCAAGGAGTCCTCACGTCATAAAGAAAAAAACTTCAATATGAAACCGATTTACACAGAGACTGTATGTGATGACTTTTCCTTGTTAGGATTACTTTGTCACATTAATACCTCAGGCCTCTTTTCCTTTTTTTTTAATGATCAAGTCACCCATTGATTCTTTTCCTTTTTTTTTTGTGAGTAGCAAACATTTATTAAATAAAAACAACACAGCCATCCCTGCCCTCAAGGAGTTCACATTCTTCTCAGTGGAGAAATCTATGTGTATAATTGCATACACATTATATACAAAATAAATACAAAATAATTTTGGGGGGTGTGGGAGGTGGCGATGGAGTTGAGCTTTGAAGGAAATGAGGGAAGAAAGGGACAAGAAGAAGGCAGGAAAGATAGAGTGATGTCCTAGCTAGGTACTATAGTGTATAGAGTACCAGGTCTGGTGTCAGGGAGACCTAAATTCAAATCCAGTTTCAGACATTTGGTGTGTGACTTTGGGCAAGTAAACACCCATTGATTCTTTTTTTTCTTCTTCTTTTTGGAGGGAGGAAGGCAGGGCAGTTGGGGTTAAGAGACTTGCCCAAGGTTACACAGCTAGTAAGTGTTAAGTGTCTGAGGCTAGATTTGAACTCAGGTCCTCCTGACTTCAGGGCTGGTGCTCTATTCAGTGTGCCACCTAGATGCACCAACACCTACTGATTCTTGAAGCAAACTATATATACTAAACTGTAATGAATCCTGGAAATGATAATTTCAACAAGGGTTGTGATAAAGTTTACCTTTTCACCCTCTATTAAAAAATAGGACACAACTCTTGGGGTGGCTAGGTGGTGCAGTGAATAGAGCACTGGTCCTGGAGTCAGGAGGACCTGAGTTCAAATGTGGCTTCAGACACTTAGCACTTACTAGCCATGTGACCTTGGGAAAGCCACTTAGTCCTAATTGCCCTGTCCTCAACCCTCCAAAAGGAAAAAAAAAAAAGGAATTCACTAAGCACATTAATAACATAAGCAAAATAGATGATCATTAAATGATTTTAAGCTTAAAAGGGACGTTAGATCATAGCATTCAGTTTTCTCATTTTATAGTCATTTAAGAAAAGCTTGATTGTCTTTTTATTTTCTTTTTGGAGGGGGAAGGCAGAGCAATTGGTGTTAAGTGACTTGCCCAAGGTCACATGGCTAGTAAGTGTTAAGTGTCTGAGGCCACATTTGAACTCAGGTCTTCCTGACTCTAGGGCTGATGCTCTATTCACAGCACCACCTAGCCGCCCCTGATTGACTTTTTCTTAAGATGAAAGGAGTTTATTGGCACCCCAAGGCATCAACCAGTTGGAGTGGGGCTGCCCCCAATTCTAACTTTGAGCTGCTTTTATTTGACATAAGTAAAACAATGTACAAATGTGAATGTAAGGCAATCCTTATTGGGAGACCTTCCAATGAGGAGGTGGGATTAGTGTCTCCTTAGCTCCTCCCTTTTACAGCATCATTGGGAGATGACCTTAATTGACTTTTACAAAATCATTTTGCTGGGGTAATATTTTTATATCTTTTCAATTCAGCATGCATTAATTAAATGCCCACTATGTGGAAGGGAAGGGCAGCTAGGTTGTGAAGTGGATGGAGTGCCAGACCTGGAGTCAGAAAGATTCATTATCTTCCTGAGTTCAAATCAAATCAGACACTTACTGGCTGTGCGACCTTGGGCAAGTCACTTACCCATTTGCTTCATTTGCAAAATGAGTAGAAGACAATGGCAAACCACTCCAGTATCTTTGCCAAGAAAACCCCAAATGGCATCACAAAGAGTCAGACACAAAATGATTCAACAACAACAATGAATATGGAAGGGACTGTGCTATGCACTGTCATGAAAAATGAGATAGCTGCCAACCTTAAGGAGCTAATAGGGTGGCTGTGGCTTGGACACAGATAGGTATGGTCTGTGGTAGACTGTAATAAGAGCTAAAGACAGACTCAGAGAATGTACCTTAGGAGATTTTGATGTGGAAGAGATCACCTTCACCTGGGGAATAGAGAGACTTCTTGGAGGAGGTGGTACCTGACTGAGCTGGTCCTTGAAGAAAGAATTTTAGTAGGCTAAAGTGAACAGGGTGTGGGGGAGAGCCTACACAAATTCATGGAGGCAGGAAGGGACAGTGGGCAGAGTACATGAACACAGGGAATGGTTGGGGTTTTCTGTATTTGTAACCCAAAGGGCAAAGCACCAGTTCTCGACACATAGCAGTCTCTTAATAAATGTTGTATTGAATTGAATTAAATTGAAATCAAGATGGAAAGGTAAGTTGGAGCCAGATGGTAGAGACCTTGAGGTAGAGGCCCCCAGGGAGGTTGCATTTTTTCCTAGAGGCACTAGGGAGCCACTGGAGATTTTTGTTCACTTCATGCCATTTTCATTTGGTGGCACTCATTTCCACGCATACAATCTGTGCATTACTTGCAAACAATGCATCTATTCATTAAAGCAGTTAGCTGTTCCTGTTACTTTGTGTATTCCAAAGTCATAATACTTCATTTTAAAAAAACCTATAATTCATATTGTCCCCTGTTCTAGACTGACACCTCCCTCCCTCCCCCCCCAGTTATTCCAAACTAATGAGGTTTATTAAGTGTTTCAGAAGATCATCTGATGATACTTTGGGGTCCCCAGCATACAAGAGTCTGGCTTAAGAAGACTCTTTGTGCCTGGCTACCCCAGCTAAGAATTCATAGAATCTCAGCATTGGAATGGACTTTAGAAGTCATATAGCTCCACCTGAACAGGCTATCCAACAAGAAGGGCACACTGATGTCCATCTGACTTCCTCCATGGTGGTGGGTCAAGTTCATCCGGTCTTAGGTTAAACACAAAAGCATTTCTACCTCAGATGATTTTCTAACACCAGAATGGGTGACTAAGTGGAATTGCATAATTTCCTTCCTTAGAGATCTTTAAATAAAATCAGCAGTTTTCTAGGTGCCAGCCCACTGCTCAGTTTGCCTAGAGCTTGTCGTTGTGGTTGAGTCGTTTTCAGTCATGTACTACTCTTCGTGACCCCATGGGGAGTTTTTTGGCAGAGATGCTGGAGTGGTTTGCCATTTCCTTTTCTAGCTTATTTTACAGATGAGGAAACTGAGGTACACAGGGGGAAATGACTTGTCCAGGGTCACACAACTAGAAAGTGTCAGAGATCATTTGAACTCGGATGATTTGAACTCAGGAAGAAGTATGTTCTTGACTCCAGGCCCAGCACTTTGTGCATTATGGCATTGCCAAACTGCCTGTAATGCATGACTTCCTAAGACCTCTTCTAAATAACCTGGTGATCCTGGCCCTCTGTCCTCTGAGCCACAGTCCCATTCTTTTCCAGATGCACCCAGAAACAATGAGAGTTTCTCAGCATTTAGATTGAACTTTAATTGGGGCTTTGTGAAGGCAGGAAGGAATGATGTGTAGTTCTTCTTTGGGGTTTTGAATTTCATTACACTGTTTTATCCCATAGGCAATACGTTCCAAGAGGTTTCCACCCTTCCTCCTCTCCCCCTGCCCCCCTCCCCCCCACATAGCTGTTCTTATTTGTAGAGGAAGAAAGTGGGTCAGAAAGGAAGAGAGAGCAAAATCAGTGTTCATGATTTTTCTTTCCCTCTTCACCCTAAAGTGAACCGGGCATGGGGGAGAGCCTACACAAATTCATGGAGGCAGGAAGGGATAGGCTGAGGTCGAGGAAGAGCTAATATTCTAGTTTGACCGGTGGACAGAGTACATGAAGATACGGAATGTTTGGGAATTTTGTCTTTGTAACCCAAAGGGCAGAGCACCAGTGTTTGACACATAGCAGTAGCTTAATAAATGTGTTGAATTAAATTGAAATTAGTCCTCTATGTGTGTGTGTGTGTGTGTGTGTGTGTGTGAATATATATTATACATATCTATATACAAAGTGTATCCCAAAAGTCTTAGTGCAGCTTTAAGCTGCTAAAGCACTAAGACTTCTGGGACACAGTGTACTTTGGGGGGGAAAATAAATCTAAGTGGAAGATCATTAGAATAGGCACATCTTTTTGGAAAATGCTTTTTATTTTTACATCCAATTAATTTTCAAATATACCCCGTGCTTCCTCTCCCTTCCCTAACGAAACTTCCCTTGTAAGAAAGATGAAAAAAGAAACAGAGGAAAAAAAATTAGTTCAGCAAAATAAACCAACATGTCAGCTATATCTGACAGTCTGTGCAATAGTCCCCAAGAATGGGTAGGTCTTCAGCATGCTAGCTAATCAGTGATCAGGGACTGAGACCATTCCTATGTTTCTTAATCTATTCCTCCACATCCCTTCACCCTTCTCAGTAGGAACCTAGAATGAGAATTACTTTGGCCAGTTTAGTATAATGGAAAGACCATTCATTGCACTTTTAGTTCAATGAGAGGAATGAAGTTCGTTGAAGTCCTAACTTCATTCCTTAAAATTTGAATGACCCCCGAGCAAATCACATAAGCTCTGAGCCTCAGTGTCCTCATCCACAAAAGATGGTGATTCTTGGACTGCCTACCTCCCAGGATGGTGAGGACAGTACCCCCAGTCAAATGTAAATAGATGGGAACTGGACCTGTGATTACATTGACAAAGAGAACCCAAAGATGGGGAAACCCTACCCGTCCTAGTCAGCAGTTTCTATGCAATTTCTGGTCTGAGAAAATGAAATGACTAGTGTACTGAGAGGTTAAGTAACTTTCAAAAAAATTTTTTTTGCTTTTTGGAGGGGGAAGGTAGGGCAGTTGGGGTTAAGTGACTTGCCCAAGGTCACATGGCTAGTTTTGTGTTAAGTGTCTGAGGCCGGATTTGAACTCAGGTCCTCTTGACTCCAGGGCCAGTGCTCTGTTCACTGCACCACCTAGTCACCCCAAGGTTATGTAACTTTCTTAGGCTTGCACAGCCAGTGTATGTCAGAGACAAGTCTGACTCTGGGGCCAACTTTCTGTCCATTATATGACTCTGAGAAGTGTAAAGCAATACATAAATGTGAGCTACTGTTACTGTTGTTGTTGTTAATTATTATTATTGGATATAGTGGTCTGTGACATCTAGTCTGAACCTTTCCCTGTCCCTTCCTACTGAATTTTTGATGGAAATGTCCTTTCCTGCCACCACTGCCTCCTGGGATACTGCAACAAATTAAGAAATATGTAAGTGGATGGGGTGGCTAGGTGGTGCAGTGAACAGAGTGCCGGCCCTGAAGTCAGGAGAACCTGAGTTCAAATCCAGCCTCAGACACATAGCACTTACTAGCCATGTGACCTTGGGCAAGTCACTTAACCCCAACTGCCCTTCAAAAAAAGGCAAAAAAAAATATGTAAGTGGGCCAGTTAAGTAGGAAAATATTAGGAAGCCCTGGTGTAATTCCTTGCCAATTACAAGAAAACAATGCATCTCCCAGAATTTATTACATTTTCTGTTTATGGCCTGATGTGCCAATAGAAGGGCCTACTAATAAATAGGGCATAGTATGCTAGAAAAAAGCAGAAACAGTTCTATCAAAAGCTTGACCATTGCTTCCCAGAGGCTGGATACAAGCCAAATAGAGAGATTTTAAACTCTGAAGATTCTTCATTAGCAAGATGGTGAAATAATCAAACATTTTCCTTCTTGTAGGGTTGCTTCTGGCTTTTCCTCTTTGTAAAATGATCAGACTCTGGGCAAGTGACTAAACCCTGTGTGCCTCAGTTTCCTCATCTGTAAAATGAGCTGGAGAAGGAAATGGCAAACCACTATAGTATCTCTGCCAAGAAAACCCCAAATGGGGTCACAAAGAGTCAGACACAATTGAAACAACAAATAACAAAAAAATGGTCAGAGTTGTAACCAGAATTGGATGAACAGGTTCTGTTTTTCCCCAGTGCATCAACATTCAGGGTGTACTTCCTTAGTTCTCTAGTAACTTTGCCACAAGGGTCCTTTTGTCCCCTTACTCTTCCCATTCCTCTTATCCCCAGGAAGATGCCTGGCTCATCTAACCATGGCGGACTTATACTTTGCAAACCCCATCCCTCAAAATGAATTTGCTTTACATATTAGAATCTTTGATTCCAGTAAGCTTTTTAGCCTCTTACTTTGTGCCCCAAGTTCATTTTTTCTTTTCTTTTTTTCCTCCTTCCTTTTATCTACCAGGTACTTACTGGAGCAGGATTTTCCAGGTATGAGGATTGGTCCAGAGCCCACAACAGATTCTTTTATTGCTGTAATGTATGGAGAAACTGAAGGCAGCACCCCTGGAAATGCTTTAGTTGTGGATCCCAAAAAGCCATTCCGAAAACTTAGTCGCTTTGGAAATGCATTCCTCAACCGGTAAGAAAGATTTCATTATATGTTTTGTTGTTATGTTTATCTTAAGGAAGATTTTCTTCTTCTGAATTGCAGCCAACTGTGTGTAAAATACTAGAATTAGATTTAGTCAGTAGAGCAATATAGATGGGATTTGAGTAACCAGGATTAACATTAACAGATGTTCATGTGGGGAAAAAGAAGAACTTTTGGTGGATTCCAAGTTTAATATAAACCCACAGTCAGAACCAACTACCAAACCTCCCCTGCCCCCAACAAAACAAAACTAAATACTCTAATGTATTATTAGGCTACATTAATAAGAGAATTATTAGAAGGAGAGTGTCCATATGCCAAAAACTATTGTATTCTGTATCAGTCAGAACTGTAATATCCCATTCCACTGTGGCTGCCATATTTTAAGAACAACAGTGTTGAACTGAAGTGTGCTGGGAAAAGGGTTGCCACAAAGTTGAAAGTTCATATTGTGAATATTTCAAGCAACTGGGGGTGTTGAACCTAGGGAGGAATATGACAGTGGTCTTAAATACCTGAAGAACTGACTATTATATGGAAGAGAGAGTAGATTTAAGTTGTGTAGCTACAGAACTTCCAGTGGGTGGAAGTTAGCAGGAGGCAGATTTATGCTTATATTATAAGAAAGACCTTTCTAATCAGGACCATCCAAAAATCGAAATGTGCTGCCTTGCTAAGGAATGACTCCTTAGTCACTTACAGGTGCTGTCCATTCTCAGAAGGGTGCTGTAGAATGGATCCTTGAGCTGAGTAGGAGGTTGTATTAATTCATCTCAAGCTTTGTGAGATCTCAATGATCTCTGGGCTGATTTATCCATTACCTGGCTTCTTTTAGGCATTATGACCCTTCCTCCCCCAATATAGATCTCTTTAAAAATTTTTTTGTTTAGCATGTAAAATAATTTCAGAACAACAACAAAAAAAGGGATTTTGATACTTACTAGCAACTCTGGTCAATGTTCTTTGGGGGAGATATATGGAATTATCTGAGGATTTAATTTATTTGTGTTATTACTATGAGAGTCAATGTGACATAGAGGACAGAGAAGTGTCCTTAACCTGGGTTCAAGTCCTGCTGCTGACATATATGAGCTGGGCAAATTGCTTAACTTTTCCATACTATAGGCAACTTTCAAAATCAAGGGTTTTTATCCTTTTCTGTGTTACTATTTGGCAGTCTGGTGATGTCTCTGGACTCCTCAGAATGTTTCTAAAAATTGAAGGAAATGCTAAATTTCATTTTGGGATTAGTGAAAATAAAAAATATAATATTTTCCCCATCCAGATCTTGAAATCTATCCACAGACTCCCCTGGGGATCCATGGACCCCAGGTTAAGTTCTCCTGTTCTAAGTCCATAGATCTTGGAGAAAATGTTTTGATCTGCATTTGGTAGAAGGAGTTTCTTTCTTCTCCTGGGAGTTGTACCAGTGATTTAGATTGTGAGCTCCTTGAGAGCAGGGACTATCTTTTGCAGCAGTTAGCACATTGCCTGGAATAGGAGGTATTTAATAAATACTTATTGATGGACTGACTTACAGTGAAATCACAGGTCCAGTCCATGTCCTTATGCTCCTTATTATTATGAATGAAGAAAAGACTAACAGCAGACCTTGGGGGGGAAAAGGAAGGAACTAATATTGGTTCCTTTTTAACCCTGACATGCCACTCTCTCCTCCCCATACCCACTCTTCTTCTCCCTCCTTTTGTTTTCTTTTTGAATATATGAATGTGGTTTTTTGTTTTTGTTTTTTGAGGCAATCAGAGTTAAGTGACTTGCCCAGGGTCATAGAGCTAGTAAGTGTCTGAGGTCATATCTGAACTCCTGTCCTCCTGACTCCAGGGCAGGTGCTCTATCTACCTAGCCATCTAGCTGACCTTTCCTTTTTTCTTCATAATCTTTTCCTACCCCTTGTCTTTCTCTGCCCTCACCTTTCTCTCCTTCTATTCTTCTCCCCTGAACCCTCTTCTCCCCTGCTTTGAGAGCTGGCAGAGCAAGGAAGGCATGTGCTCCAGAGTAGTAGTTGTTATCAACTTAGGAAAGGGGAGGTAGTCAGTCAGTCAACAAGCCTTTAAGAGCCCATCACAGTCCAGGCATTGTGCTAAGGACTGGGGATAAAAAGAAAGATAAAAGACAGTCTTTACTCTGGAGGAGTTCACAGGACAGCGCTGACAGAAGTCCTGAAATACTGCGTCTTTCTAGATGTCTTTCAGAATAGGAAGAGATGCTCAGAAATTTGGGGAAGTTCCAAAAGCAGAGAGGGGTGAACCAGATGACCTCTCCAAGTCCCTTTCATTCCCATAAAGACAAAACATTAAACATTTAATTAAGTGTCTTGAATCAGTGGGAATTCAATTACCAAAAATGTGGATTTCCCGCTGTTATTATTGAATTTGGAATTATAGTAGTGCTTTGCATGATTTCACATGTATACTTGAGATCATATTACTTGCCATCTCAGTGAGCATGGGAAGGGGTAGGAGGGAAGGAGGGAATTTGGAACTCAAAATTTAAAAAGAAAAAATGTTAAAAATGATAAATTGAAATGTTAAAAAAATAAGATTACATTCAAAATATACAGAGGTTTAAATGCTTTCTGAAAGGCTTGGTTTTTTTTACCTTTCCATTGTCATTCAGAGAGAACATTCAATTTGGTAGGCTGTGCTAAGTTAAAACATAAGGAAGCTGGAAACTCAGAGATAGTGAATTAGACTCTTATTATAGAAAATAGTTTGTAGATCTTTGTGTCCGGTAAAAAAATAAATCAGCCTGGTGAGAATAGAGCTTTGGAAATTGGAGGCCGTGTTTGATAGGGCATTACACCCACTGGGCCTGGGAGCAGTCCTCTCCCAGATGACTCTGTCACAAGAGTTTACTGATAGGCAGCACCTATGTCACTCAAGAATCAAAGTACTTGCACCATGGTAATGATGGTCCTAAAATGAACTGGTTTCATTGTGTCCCTCATGTTTCCCTAGCATTCATCATAAAACAGTGGGATTTCATATTCATTAAATGAATGACAAAACATTTAGTAAGAACTTAGTGTGTGTCAACACTTTGCTAAGTGATATCTATACAAATAGAAGAATCACATAGTCTGCTGTCTGGGGGATCATGTTTTAACTGAGAGAGAGAACATTTAGAAGTTCAGCTACAGGGCAGATGGCAAGGCCCAGCCAGGGTTCCTTATGTCACTGGGTCAAATGCCAGTGCTGAGAATCTGAAGGTCCTCAGGGGCAGGGAAGATGACAAGGCATCCTCTCTCTCATACAAAGGAATAGATTTCGTAATTCCCATCTCATCCAAGCTGTGTATAAATTGTATATTGACCTGATAGGGGATTGATTATATTATGATTGGGAACTGGATATTGGCTTTTTATTTTCTTATTGGTCAGCTTCCTATTTTTTTTTGTCCCATGCTAATGAAGGGGTTCATGACAAACACAATCCAGAAGTCATTTTGAGTAACTTTAGAACTCATTATGGCTAACCCCCACTAATAATTTGGAAGCTACACTGAGTTAATGACATTTCTTAATTATATAATACTTTAAAAATATGCAATCTTATTTATTTCAAGTACCTACTGTAGTAGTTTTAAGCAGGCCAATGAAATATTATCCTGCTTTAATGAATAGATAGTCAATAAAAACCTGCTATGTGCCATTCTCTGTGCTAAGTGCTGGGGATTCAAAGTAAAAGAACTAGGAGCTCACAGTCTAATGGGGTAAACAACAAGCAGACAAATATGTACAAACAAGCTACATACAGGATGAATGGGAAGTAATCAGCAGAAGAAAGGCATTAAATTTAAGAGGATGAGCAAGGAGGCTCATGTCACCAGATTGTAGAGTATATAAGGTGTAGTAGAGTTGGGTATAAGGTGTATGAATGCTGGAGAGGTAGGAAGGAGAGCCACATTATGACGAGCTTTGAATGCCAAACGGGATTTTTTAATTTGATCCTTGAGGTGATTGGGAGCCACTGGGGTTTATTGAGTTGGGGAGGGTGGGCAGAGTGTCATATGGTCAAGCCTACACTTTAGGGAGACCACATTGGAAGCAGAATGGAAGATGGACTGGAGTGGGGAATGACTTGAGTAGACAGACCAGTCAACAGTCTTTTGCAATAGTACAGGCATGAGGTGGTGAGGTCCTGTATCGAAATGGTGGGTATGTCAGAGGAGAGAAAGGGGCAGTATATGAGAGATGTTATGGAAGTAAAATAAACAGGCCTTGGCAATGATTGTACATAAGTGGTGAGAGAAAGAGTGATGAATAAAGAGTGACACTTAGGCCATGAGGCTGGGTTACCTGGAGGCTGGTGGTGTCCTCAACAATAATGTGGAAGTTGGGGGGGAGGGGAGAGAGGCATTTTGGAGGAAAGATAATGAGTTTAGTTTTAGACCTGTTGAGTTTTAAATGTCTATAGGTTATCTAGTTCAAAATATCCAATAAGCAATTAGAAAAGCTAGACCTCCAGGGTCAGCCCAGAGCTTAGGGCTGGATAAGTAGATATGAGAATCATTAGAAAAGAAGTGATGATTAAATCCATGGGAGTTGATGAGATTGCCCAGTTCAATAGTATTATAGAGAGCAGAGAAGAAGACCCAGGGTGGAGTCCTATATGACACCTATGGTTAGTGAGCCTGACCTGGATTGAGCAAAGGGGACTGAGGAGCAGTCTAATAGGTGGGAGAGCCAGGGAAAGTGGGGTCCTAAAAACATGAAGAGAAGGGACCATCAGGGAGGAAAGAGTTGTCAACAGTGTCACAAGTTGCAAGAAGGAGGACTACTGAGAAAAGGCCAATATATTTGGCAATTAAGAGATCATTAATAACTTTTCAGAGAGCAGTTTCAGTTGAATGATGAGGTCAGAAGACAGACTTTAGAGAATTAATGAGAGTGAAAAGAAAGGAAATGGCAGCACCTTTGAAGAGTGCCTTCTCAAGGAGTTTAGCCGCAAAAGGGAGGGAAGGAAGGTAACAAACATTTACTAAGTTCCTACTATGTGCCAGGCTTTGGAATAAGTGCTTTACAAATATCTCATTTGATCTTCACAACAACTCTGGGAGGTAAGTGCTGTTATTATCTTCATTTTACAGTTGAGGAAACTGAGGCAAACAGAGGCTAAATGACTTACCCAGGTTCATATAGCTAGTATCAGAGACCAAATTTGAACTTAGGTTCTCCTGACTCCAGACCCACTGTTACTACTGGCTGCCCTAGAGAGACATGAGATGATATAATAGGTGGTGGGGAATGGATGGATCAAATGAAGATTTTTGGAAACAATACAACAGCCTAAATAAGATTCAGTAATAATCTAGTAATTACTTGAATTGCTACTTAAGTATAAGTGGTTCAAAGTATTTGTTCTTTTAAGTGTGTAAACATTTCCCCTGCAGTCTTGCTGATATAACTAATTTAATTGCCTAGCAAATTATTTTTAAGTGATAAAGGGAAAGTAAACAAGCCAACTTTTTTTTTTAAGCAATCAGGGGTTAAGTAACTTGCTCAAGGTTACAAGGCCAGTTATTTCTGGGTGTAGTGCTAAGTGTCTGAGCCCGGATTCGATCCCCGGGTCATCTCGACACTGGAGCTGGTGCTCTTACTCTCTGTGCTACCTGGCCACCCCAACAAGCCAGCTTTCTAACAGCTCCCAGTCTAAGGTCAAATTAATGAGGTTTTTCTTACCCATATTTGTTACTTGGCTGACTTTCTTTTGTAGGACTAGGAGGTGGGGAGGGGAGAGAATTGTTTATGGGTGAAACCTTTGGGTTTGTTGTAGATTCATTTTCCTAAAAATGATTTGCTTGAAAATTAGTTTCTGTTTCCTAAGAACACACCAGTACCATTTGTGTTAGAGAAAGGAAGTAAGTGGTGTTTTTTGGGTAGAGTTCAGTCTAAAATTCAAAAGTCATAAATATAATGCAGAGATAGAAGGAACTTTAGAATGTATCTAGTCCCACTCCACCCCTTTTTACATTAGGAGGAAATGAAAAGTTAGTTGTATCACTAACGATATATAAAAGAGGAAGTTAGGTCATTGATTTAACAAGTTGATCAAGCAATGACTTTCCATTTCCTAAGACAGTAGTTCTCAAACTTTCTGTCATACCAGAACACTTCACAATAACCAAATCTCAGCTAAACCAGCAACAAAATCTTTAAAGGGGATTTTTTTTACACTGTCTACAATTAATGGTACCAAATAAGAAAAGACTACTTTAGTTCCTCCACACACCCCCCCCCCCCATCAAACTGATTTTATTCCAAATCGAACATTACTACAAACAACATAGATAATGAGATGGAGGCTGTTATTTGCTATCCATTTCACAAAGTCTACTAGAAAGGTCAAGTGAGATGAAGATGTGAAGCCTCCTCATGAATTAATATGCTAATAAGTATTATTTGAACCCAGGGAAGGAAAGCAAGACAAATATAGTTCTTGCAAGTGATTTTGTTACTTTGCTTGTTTTTAAGAGGGGGAAAAAAGAGAAGAAAAAAGAATAGGGAGAAAATTTTTAAAAAGAGGGGTAGAATTTACTAATTTGTCTATTTAGAGTACCCAAGTAGGAGAAAATACACAACATGGAGGGAAGTCATGGAAGGAGCAGGTGTCTCATGAACACTGTTCTTATCTGAACCTGAAAAAAGTGGGTTGAACACACATACACACACAGAGTTTGATGTAGACATATCTTCAATTCAATAAGGAAATAAGCAGGGTATGGGAAGGGGTGGGTGTTGAAGAGGAAGAGGGAGAGTCAGAGAGGGAAAAGTCAGCAAAATATATTAGTTTCAGAGTGTCAACAAAAATGGATGAATTAAAAGGAGGAAGAAAGTGTAAGAATCAAAGATCTGGGTAGAGGAGAAGAAAGGGACCAGTTTGATTCTAGATTACTAATACTGATCAAATTCCTTTTTCTATGCAAATACCATGGTGGGGAGAAAAGAGAGGGACAAGTATAAGTGGATACAGTGGAGGGAAATTAACAAGCACACCAATAATCATAACTACAAATGGCATAAATTTATTCACAAAATGAAGATAGAAAGGAGAATCCAACAGTATATTGTTTATAAGAAAAACACTTAAACCAAAGATTCATATAATTCAAACCAGGGGCTATAAAAGAATTTATTATCCTTCAAGTGAATTTTAAAAAGCAGACAAAGCAGCAATAAAAATAGACATGGTTAAAAGAGATGAACCGGGAAATTAGATTATGTTTAAAGGTACCATAGTTAATAGTATACTTACTTTGGCATTTTATTATGGCATAGTATTGCAATACTTAAAAAAAGGGTGACCAACTTCCAGGGAGAAATAGACAGCAAAATTCTAATAGCTGTCTCTTTCAGAGCTAGACAAATCTGACAAAAAAGAAAAACAAGAAAAGAAGTTAAGGAATTGAAGAGAATTTTAGAAAATGTAGATGTCTGTAAATATCTGGCTGTTTGTTATTGATTGGAAATATAAAGTAAGCATATTTCTTATGGTAATTTTTCAAAAATTGATCATTTGCTAAAGTGTAAAATCCTCATGAACAAATGCAGAAAAATAGAAACATCTTCTTTGCTGTAATTTCTCAGTCATTTTTCAGTCATGTCCATCTGGAGTGGTTTGCCATTTCCTTCTCTAGCTCATTTTACAGATGAGAAAACCAAGGCAAATAGCTAATAAGTATCTCAGGCCGGATTTAATTCAGGAAGATGAGTCTTCCTGACTCCTGGCCCAGCACTTTATTCACTGTGCCACCTAGCTGCCCATTCTTTCCTTACCAGAATATAATAAAATTATGATGAATAAAGGGCATATGAAGAAAGAATTCAAACTTAAGTGGGGAATAAATTATTCCATCCTATAGAATCAGTGGGTCAAACAACATATCACAAAAACAGTAAATATTTTCTTTAAGGAAAATGACAGGGGGTGCGGCTAGGTGGCTCAGTGAATAGAGTGCCCGCCCTGGAGGTCAGAAGGACCTGAGTTCAAATCCAGCCTCAGACACTTAACACTTACTAGCCATGTGACCTCAGGCAAGTTACTTAACCCCAATTGCCCTGCCTTCCCCCCTCCAAAAAGAAAAAAAAAGAAAATGACAGCAATAATACAACATGTGAAAACTTTTGGATTGTAGTCAAAATAATCCTCATGGGAAAATTTGTGTCTCTACATATTTTCATAAACAAAAAAGAGAAAGAGAAAATCAGTGAATTGGGCATGCAACTAAAGAAAACTAGAAGAGCAACAGATTTTCTTTTAAAAAAACTATTAAACAAAAAATAAGAATTTTTAAAAATCCAAATTGTTGAATGAAACTAGGACATTTTAAAAAAAACTGGTAAATTAAGCTGTCAACTGGTCTGATACAAAAGAGAGAAAAGCAATTTGTTAATGTAAAAATAAAGAATTTGCAACAAATATAGAGGATATGAATGAAATAATTAGAAACTATTTTGCAAGGGGCAGCTAGGTGGCACAGTGAATAGAGAGCACTGGCCCTGGAGTCAGGAGGACCTGAGTTCAAATCCAGCCTCAGACACTTAACACTTACTAGCTGTGTGACCTTGGGCAAGTTACTTAACCCCAATTGCCCAGCCTTCCCCCCTCAAAAAAGAAAAAAGAAACTATTTTGCCCAATCATACACCGGTGGATTAATATTTATACAAATGTAAAATGCCTAGACTAGCAGAGCAAGAAGAATCTCTATAACCCAATCTCAGGAAAAGAAAATGAATAACCCATGAGGGAACTCCCAAAGGTTGGGTGTCGGGGGAAAGAGAGGAGAGAGGGAGCCCCAGACCAGATTAACTTACAAGTGAATTTTATCAGACATTCAGAGAACAATTCCAATATCACATAAATTCTTTTCAAAAACAGAAAAAGAAGAGAATCTACAAAACTCCTTCTGTGAAACAAACATGGTAGAGATACTGAAGACGAGGCATGAAGTTGAGCAGACATATCCAATATGTGGCTCACAACACTCCTGAGTGTGGTCAGAATTAGATTAAAATGTAATTAGGAAATATTTAGCAAAACAAAATACAATGAAACATAGAAAACATTCTCTTTTAAAAATAAAGCAATATGTGACCTGTGGGGATCCTCATGTATGGATTAGGTGCCCTTTTCTACTTTTAATTTGACACCACTGAAGTAGAGGAAGAAAACTATAGATCAATCTCTCTTTTTTTGAGGAGGGATGGCAAGGCAATTGGGGTTAAGTGACTTGCCCAAGGTCACACAACTAGTAAGTGTCAAGTGTCTGAAGTCAAATTTGAACTCAGGTCCTCCTGACCCCAGGGCCAGTGCTCTATTCACTGCACCACCTATCTGCCCCAGTCAATATCTTTAATAAATATCGATACAAAAATATTTAATAAAATGTTAGCAAAGGAACTACAAAGGCATATTTCAAAGATTATATATTATGACAAGGTTGGTTTTCTATCTAGAGTGCAAAGTTGCTTTTATATTGGGAAAAATATAAACATAATAGACTATATTAATAACAAAGATCATAATATGTCAATAAATGCAGGAAAAGTTTTTGACAAAATACAATGCTTACTTATGTCTTAAAAAAATTTTAAAAGCTTAGTAATAAATAGGCTCTTCATTAATGTAGAAAATAGTCTCTTGGGGCGGCTAGGTGGTGCAGTGAGTAAAACGCAGGCTCTGGAGTCAGGAGGACCCGAGTTCGGTTCCAGCCTCAGACACTAACACACAAAAAACTAGCTGTGTAACCTTGGGCAAGTTACTTAACCCCAATTGCCCTCCAAAAGGAAAAAAAAATAGTATCTCTAAAACGGAGAATGCAAGTTATCAGTAATAGAGAAATGCTAGAGGTTTTCCTGATAAGATCAAGGGCAGAACAAGAATGTCCATTATTGACACATTTATTTAATGTAGTTTTGGAAATACTAGCTATAACAATAAAGTATAAAAAAGAAGAAATTGAGGGAATGAATACAGGCCAAGAGTAAGAAGAATGATCGCTTTTTGTAGATGATAAGATGGTTTACTAAGAGAACAATATTCAGCCAAAAATGAATTGGAACAATAACTTCTGTAAAGTAACAGGCTATAAAATAAACC
The DNA here is from genome assembly GCF_028583685.1 of Petaurus breviceps papuanus. Lineage (NCBI taxonomy): Eukaryota > Metazoa > Chordata > Mammalia > Diprotodontia > Petauridae > Petaurus > Petaurus breviceps. The sequence goes on along the minus strand of NW_027186492.1, from coordinate 4,890,730 downwards.
CACAAAAATCATGACTTCACAAGATTAATGGTGAGGCATTCTTCCTACCCCTTAGAAGAATGGCAATGAATTAGAGCAATGGTATCAAACTCCAGTGGAAATGGGGGTCACTAATCTGTGCATAAGGGTCCCTGAAAGCTACATATTGACTTAGTTTTAAAATGCAATGTTTTCTATGTTTTACTGTAATTTTTTTTATTTTGTTAAATACTTCCCAATTACATTTTAATCTGGATCAGCAGCACTAGGGGACGTTGGGGTTTACATAGGATCTGTGGGAAGACTGTTTCACACCTCTAGTTCACTAGAGGGTCAGTTTTCATACATTGTACAAAGGATATTTGAAAGGATGAGGTGGTATTGAAATTAAATGTACGATTCGTTTTGCTTGATTGTACTTGTTACAAGGGTGTGATTTATTGATGGGGAGGCATAGTTATGGGAGGAAAGATATGGATAGTGATAATGAAAAAAGAAAACAGGGTCAGTGAAAGACTTTTTAATATTCAAAGAACAGAAGAAAGTTCATAAGGGAACACAAACAGCAGTATTAGGGCTACATGATAAAGTGTGTGTGTGTGTGTGTGTGTGTGTGTGTGTGTGAGAGAGAGAGAGAGAGAGAGAGAGAGAGAGATCTGTAATAGAAATTTGTGTGGTCTTTATAAGCCTCTTATAAAGAAATTTTACATCTCTTGATATATAGCAAGTTGATAATAAAAACACTTTAATTTTTTTTTTTAAGCAATCAGGGTTAAGTAACTTGCTCAAGGTTACATGGCCAGTTATTTCTGGGTGTGGTACTGAGTGTCTGAGCCCGGGGTTCGATCTCCAGGTCATCCCAACACTGGAGCCGGTGCTCTTACTCGCTGAGCCACCTGGCCGCCCCTAAGCAATTGGGGTTAAGTAACTTGCTCAAGGTTACATGGCCAGGTGTTTCTGGATGGGTGCTAAGTGTCTAAGCCCAGGATTCGATCTCCAGGTCATCCTGACACTGGAACAGGTGCTCTTTCTTGCTGTGCTACCTGGCCGCCCCATAAAAACATTTTAAAATATATAAGTATAACTCAACAAATTCAACTAAACAGACATTTATTAAATACTTCTGATGTTCAAGATATATGTTAAGATACTACTTAATCACTGTATTTCAAAAGGAATCATAGCTTATGATAGAATGCTGGACTTTAAGTCAGGAAGACCTGAATCCACATTCTGCCACTGACATTATCTGTGTGACCCTAGGCAAGTCATATAGGGTCCCTGAGGGCTTGGACTATTTCCTTTTTATATTTTCCTCTCTGGCATCTTATACATAGTAGGTGCTTAATAAATGTTTGTTAAATGATTGATATTTATGTTCTTTTATTTATTTTTTTTTTAAAAAGCAGTTGGGGTTAAGTAACTTGCTCAAGGTTACATGGCCATTTATTTCTGGGTGTGGTGCTAAGTATCTGAGCCCCGATTCGATCCTCAGGTCATCCCGAGGCCGCCCCTATTTATGTTCTTTTAGCAAGACTGTCATAAAAGAGCATTAGGCAAAACTGAACTCTCTCAGAGATAAATTAGTGGGCATGCCTCTGGGGAGCATATTCTGGTCAGGTCAAATACACAATAAAACCTCTTCTTTAGACTTGTCTGGTACCTCAGGGAACATGCCATACGCTAGTGGGACAGAGTACATTGAGAGAAATTAACTAAGTAGCTAGAATACTATTTTAATTTCAATACCACCTCATCCTTTCAAATACCCTTTGTTAATAAGTGGTCATTACAACTGCTTCGCACTTCAGGCAACAAGTAGTTTTCCCAAGGGGCAGATTATTACATCTCCCTTATCACTGTAACTGTAGCTTGTGCATTATCCCAGGAGAAATGTGTGGGATTGCTCTCAGACCAGAGTGCTTCTGGATTACTCTAGAAAGAAAGTGCCACACATTCAGCAAACTATAGGAACGTATACATACATGCATACATATCCATATGTATACATACACATGTGTGTAAGTATACATATACCTATATACACTTATGTATGTATGTTCTTTAGGTTTACTTCCAAAGAAAATAGGACTGATCTTATCCATGCATTTCTGAGAAGCAAGCACAGAGCTTGTAGGAGGAATTCAATACTTGTGCAACAAAGGAAATGTAATAGCTTCAGAAAAGAATCATGATAATATGGTTAAGGTGTTTCTATTTTCTGCATTGAAACCTCACCACAGCACCCTACACTAGTTTTATAATGAAATTCAGCATAAGGCAAGTCTGTATTGGATTCCATTCAAGGGCATTGGTTCCTGAAACCTGAAAGGATTTAATCAGAAGACACTTTGCTCTATAGTTCTATAGATGCCGAGGACAGTTATGGTGAGGATCTGGCATATTTTAGTCCATCTGTGAACTTTAAGGCATAGTGACATGGCAACTATTTCCCTTTGTGGTTTCTGTCTTCATTGTATTACTGAAATTTTTCTAGGTTTTTTTTTTTCCTCCTTGTTAGCCAAGACATCTTTTCTGAGGTGGGGAAGGACGGTTTAATAAGATATATATTCCCCTAACGTTTCATCCCTCATCCAACTCCTTGAACTTCCACACCTGAAGAAACCTTTATTAAGCACTGAATGATTAATAAGAGCACCATATTTTCCTACATTATTCTTTGTATTTCCATTTTTAGGATTGCACTTGTCACATAAATTAAAAATGCAAAAAAAATGTCAAAAACAAAACCAACAGCAACAATTAAAAGAGCTTGACAACACATGGGAAAAGTTTCTGCATTTGGTCTTGACATACTTACAGCAAAGAAAAGTTAAAAAAAAATAGATATTCAGATACTTTAAATGATCTTTAATTTCATTGCTGATAATGCTGCCTCTTTCACTGATGCATATCACAGGTACTTTATCTACTAACTTTATAGAAGCTCATCCTGAATTGCTATTAGCCAGCCTCCTGGAGGATGGCCTCTCAGAGCTTAGCTGTCCCAGTCCTGAGGTGACAGGCCCACAGCTTATCACTAGGCCTGTGCCAGAGGCATTTCTTCCCCTGATAAAGCCTTTGAGAACACCTCCACACCACAAAAACATATTGCAGTAGGACCTTAGAGAAGGAACAATACAAATAAGATTTTATAACCTCCCTTTCTTCCTCCCTTTCCCCCCACCCTACTGCCCTTGAAAGGTGGCATGGTCTATAGGGTGGAGTCAGAGTCCTAGGTTCAGGACTTATTTTGAAACTTTAAACAAGTCACTGTGTCTTTCTCAGCCTTTTCTCTATAAAGTGGGGCTATTATTACTTCCCCTCTGAATAATCCTCAAAACAGAGGGTTGTTCTGAGAATCAAATAATAATAACAATAGCTAGCATTTATCTAAACTTTAAGGTTTACAAAAGCACTTTACAAATATTATCTCCTTTCATCCTCACAATAACTCTGGGAGGTAGGTGCTACTACCATTTATATAGTTGAGGAAAATGAAGCAGACAGCAATTAAGGGACTTGCCCACAGTCATAGCTACTAAGTGTGTGCAATAAGATTTGAATTGAGATCTTTTGACGCCAGGTCCAGCAAGATGGTATTATCAATTAACTTTCTTGGAATAGGGAAATGGTGTCATGAGTGCCAGACTGTGCATTAAACCACACCTTTTACCTATTTGTACAAGATATTTTTATTTCAGCCTTGTGAAAGGAGGCACTCATAATTGCATGTAATTGAATTCCTTAAGAGAGAGTTTAAGACTGCAAAAGTAAAAACTTATATAGGGTTGAGAGTGAGTTGCATACTTTATCTCATATAATATGAAATATCAACTTTCTATTCCATTTTACAATTCAGAAAACTGAGCATTGGATTAGGCAGTGGGGGGAGGGGGTGAGTGGAGATACAAAATTTAAATAAGACTGCCTCCTTGGAGTTTATAGCCTAATAATTCCCTAGAGTGATTCTTTATCTTCCTTTAAAAAAAATTTTGAGTTCCAAATTCTATCCCTCCATCAACCCCTTCCCCATCCATTGAGAAGACAAGAAATACAATATCCATTATACATTTGAAGTCATTAAAACACATTTCCAAATTAACCTTGCTGCAAAAATAAATAAATGAAAAAGGAAGAAACATAAAGAAAGTGAAAAAAGTTTGCTTCAATTTGTGCTCAGTTTTCATCAGATCTTTGTCCAGAGGCAGATGGCATTTTTCATGAGTCCATTGGAACTGTCTTGGATCATTGTATTGATAAGAGTAGCTAAGTCTTTAACATTTGGACAATCTTGCAATATTGCTGTTATTATGTACAATGTTCTACTGATTCTTCTCACTTCACTTTGAAATATGAATTCTTTTAAATCTTCCCAGGTTTTTCTGAAATCATCCTGCTGTCATTTCTTATAGCAGAATAGTATTCCATCACAATTACCTACTACAACTTGTTCAACCATTCCCCAGTTAAGGAGAATTACCTCAATTTTCAATTCTTTGCCACCACAAAAAGAGCTGTTTTAAATATTTTTTGTATTTGTAGGTTCTTTTCCCTTTTTAAAAAATCTCTTTGTGATACAGACAGTAGTGGTATTGCTGGATCAAAGGGTATGTATAGTTTCATAGCCCTTTGAGCATAGTTCCAAATTGTTCCCCGGATTGGTTGGATTATTTCATAAATCTATCAACAATCCATTAGTATCCCAATTTTCCCACATGCTCCCCAAGATTTATCATTTTCCTTTTCTGTCCTGTTAGCCAATCTGATAGGTGTGAGGTGGTATCTCAGAGTTGTTTTAATTTGCATTTCTCTAATCAGTAGTGATTTAGATCACTTTTTCATATGAGTATAGATAGTTTTGGTTTCTTCTAAACATTGCCTATTTCTATCTTTTGACCATTTAGCAGTTGGGGAATGGCTCTTTTTAAAAGTTTGGCTCAGTTTCATATATATTTGAGAAATGAGACATTTTTTATCAGGGAAATTTACTATAAAATCCCCACCCAGTTTTCTGCTTTCCTTCTCATTTTGGCTATAGTAGTTTTGCTTGTGTCGAAATTTTTAATTTTATGTAATCAAAATTATCCATTTTACTTCTCATGATCCTGGTTATCATGGTTATTTACTACTGGGTATTGTGTACTTAATTTATTCCTCTGATCCACTGCTTTATTTTTTATTCAGTATTTGATTGGTTGATGATTATCTCTTGGTAATATAATTTGAAATTTGGTACCGCTAGGCCACATTTCTTCACATTTTTTGTCATTGATTCCCTTGATATTCTTGATTTTTTGTTTTTCCAGATGAATTGTTATTATTTTTACTGGCATATAACTGGGCAAAATAACTCCTAATAATTGCTTTGATTCCATCTTCATTGATAGTATATTTACCTTTTTAATTTTTGATACTGGTAATTTGGTTTTCTTCTTTTTTAAAAATCATATTAACCAGTGGTTTATTTTTTTTTTAACATAATACCAGCTCCTTGTTTTATTTATTAGTTTAATGACTTTTTACTTTCATTTTATTATCTTTTCCTTGGATTTTCATTTTGGGGTTTAATTTAGGATCTAAAATTTGTTCTTTTTCTAGTCTTTTTAGTTGCATACCCAATTTATTGATCTGCTCTTTCTCTCTCTTATTGGTGTATACATTAAGAGATACATATTTTCCCTGAAGTACTGCTTTGACCACATTCCATAAATTTTGGTATGTTGCCTCATTGTTGTCATTATCTTTAATGAAATTATTGAATGTTGCTATGATTTGTTTTTTTTACTCATTTTTAGGACTAGATTATTTAGTTTCCAATTAATTTTTTATCTATGCTTCCATGGCCCTTTATTGAATGTAAATTTTATTGTATTGTGGTCTAAAAAGGATGCATTTATTATTCCTTCTTTTCTGCATTTGTTTGTGAGATTTTTATGTCCTAATACATGATCAATTTTTGTGAAGGTGTTAGAGGGCAGTTTTCAGTAGGAAATTATTTAGATCAATCTTTTTGTTGAAGCAAGTATCATAGCCTGACTGAAGCCATTGTATGATGTGGGAGCCAGATTGGTTGGTGCCTTTTGATATGATGCAAAAGGGTAAAGTTAAATACAGATATATGGAAAGAAACCTTTATCACATAGCTACTAGGGTACTTGGAATGGATAAGATAGGATCACCTGACTCAGCATATCCCAAACTGTGTCCACCAAACTAAAATTTTTTTTGATGTACTGACATTATTTCCTCTAAAATATTAAATATGAAATTGTATATGTGTTAGAGTATCCATTATATGCAGCAGTTTTCCAGCATGAAACTAGACTAATTTGCTTCTACTTTGTTACAGTAGTTCCTCAACTCACCTTTCTCCTAGGGGTATTTTATACCTTCATACTCACCCATTCTCTAACATTTATAGGGTCTGATGATGATATTTAAGAGTGTGTCCTATAGCCAAAATATTTTGGGAAATGTTGACTAAATTGTTAAAATTTTCCAAGACCCATCAGTATACATGATGAATTCAGTGGTGTAAATGAAAACTTCACTGAAAGGGAGCCAAACTCTGATTAATTGTAATGACCAATCTTGTAAAGCACATTTCCTTCCTTTTTCTAGAAAGGTAGGAAGATTGTTGATGCAAATGCTATATATGTTATCAGATGCAGTCTCTATATTTGATCTTGCTAAATTGTTTTTTTTCTATGTTACAAATGTAGTTCAGGTATGGCATGCCATGTGTCATGTCACCTGTACCCGCTAACCCAAACCGTCTCACACACCCAACCTGAACTAATGTTGGCAGGTCAGAGGTTCCCAGAGGGGGATATTCTATGCTAATATTACTTAGTTCTCAGGGTACTGTGGTTTGTATGTGGAGGGGTGTGTTTGGATGTAGATGTGCGTGTATTTCTCTACTTGCCATGTTAGTTCCTGAGCCCCCATTGGTGTGCTCTCCATTTACACACAGTCAGTCACAATGATATTAATTCTTGAAATATTTACTACAAGATAAGGTAAAAGCAATAATAATCATAACTTTTACTCAGAGGCAAATGCAGAAATAGTCACAACACTCAATGGAAGGCAAAAGCAAGAATTATCAAAATATCACAGCTTATTCATAAACCTGAGTCACACCTTTCCATTAGTGCACACTCGGTGTCTGTGAATCAGAGGGAGTGGACATACATTTATAAAAATCTACCAATGAGGTTCATGATTAGGGAAACCCATGTGCTGAAGGCAACTCATAACTCTGGACTGCAGGCCTTGATGTCTTTAGGGAATAATCTATATGTTATCTAGAAGACAACTTCACTCCTAATTGCTCCCTTTCTGGTCCACAGAGTTCTGCTGCTAGGCAAAGCTACCTCTGCTGTTCTTAAGGATGCTGGAACAGTTCAAAACTGTTTTAGCACATAGCTTCCTGAAGAAGTGATATGTTCTTTTAGCAAAATATGTCAGCATTATGCTATTTTGGTGAAAAGCAGTTTCTTTAAGCCTGGAATCTGTCAGGCTTTTTCAGCTCTCTTCTTTATGGGCTATGAGGGTTTTCCCTTTCTCAAACCAGAGGGGCAATAAGGGTACATAAGCACCCCTGAGAGGTTTCCTCTTCTCAGGCATTAGTTGGCTCTAATGGGCAATAAACTCAATCAACTCTTCTCTTTTCTTCTAGCTGGCTTTTAGCAGCTATAGCACACTCTAATCCAACAGCTCCTTAAATCCTCTGCAAAGCCTGCCTCTTAGTTATACTTACATCTAGTTGGCTTCTATATTCTGTAATCAGTTTCTCTCCTTGCCTCCTCTGTCTTCTGTCACCAACTTCTTATGACTCTTCCTGTTTTTAGCTTCTTCTCATCTCATGTCTCCTGTATCTCCATCTGGCCATCACTCTCTAGCTTCTAATGCCTCAAATGAGAGTATGTTTGTTCTTAGTGACTCATGTCTACCTTATGATGTGAAACTTAAAAAAAATACTATTTCCTATGAGATAAGACTTTACCAATCCTTTTATAATCCTTTCATCATCCTCAAATAGCTCTGTTCTTCAAAACTCTGAAAACAGTTGTGTACAAAGAAACCCATAGACCACAGAGCTTTGCGACCATCAGTGCCTCAGTGCCATTACCACTGAGCTGCTTTTCAAAAAGATCCTCTTGGTACATTTATTTGAGTGACTGCTTTCTTTTTTATGTATGTTTTTATTTTCTTTTAAAATAAATATTTATTTTGATATTTATTTTATTTAAATATTTTGTGTACCTTTAATTTTATTTTGAAAATAAATTATTAAGCATTTATTTTCTCTATTTCTAGTCCTCTGTCCACTGAAGGAAGAAAAAAAGAAAGAAAGAAGGAAAGAAAGAAAAACCCTTGTAACAAATGTGCATAGTCAAGCAAGACAAAATCCTGTCCTGTCCATTCCCAAAAATATATGTTCCATTTTGTATCTTGAATGCAGTAGCACAGTTCATTACCAGTTCTCTGGAATCCTAGCTGGTCACTCTAGTGATCAGAGCTCTTAAGTGTTTCAGTTATTTGTTTTTACAATATTATTGTTAATTATATAAATTGTTTTCTTGATTCTGTTCAGTTCACTCTGTATCAGTTCATATAAGTCTTCTAAGGTTTCTCTGAAACTGTCCCTTTTATAATTTCCTGATAAATAATATCCCATTACATTCATATACCATAATTCATCCAGATATTACCCAGCTGATAGGCATGTATGGTTTCCAATTCATCACCATTAGAAGCAGATTTGGGGGGGGGCGGCCAGGTGGCGCAGTGAGTAAAAGCGCTGGCCCTGGAGTTGGGAAACCCGGAATCAGTTCTGGCCTCAGATACTTAACACCCACACAAAATAACTGGCCTTGTAACCTTGAGCAAGTTACTTAACCCCAATTGCTTTAAAAAAAAGAAGAAGATTTGGTGGGGTAACATATTAATCCTTTTCCTCTTTGATATCTTTAGGGCATGATGGTAGTGGTATTGCTGGATCAAAGAGAATGCACAGTTTAGTAACTTTGGGAGCATAGTTACAAATTGTTTTATAGAATGAGTGAAATAACTCATAGTTCTTCCAGCAGTGTATTTATTTGCATGTTTTCCCCAGTCCCTCCAACATACGTCATTTTCTTTCTTTTTTTTTTTTTTACCATCTTTGTCAATCAGAAAGGATCCAGGTAGAATCTCAGATTTGTTTTAATTTGCTTTTCTCTAATTGTTGGTGACTTGGAGCACTTTTTTATGTATGGTTTTGATAACTTAGATTTCTTTATCAAATTGATATGAAATACCCAAACATGTCCTTGAACCATTTATCAACTTGGGAATGACTCTTATTCTTATAAATTTGAATCAATTTCTTGCATATTTCAGAAATGAGACTTTTATTAGAGAAATTTGTTGCCAAGATTTCTTCCCATGTAATTTTCCTTTCTGATTTTTATTGCTCTGGGGAGAAAAAACTAAAAAAAAAAAAATTTTGTATCATCAAAATTGTCCATTTTTTCATTTGTGATTCTCTCTATTCTTTTATTGTGAACTCTTCCTCTGTCCATAAATCTTATAGGAAATTTCTTCCTTGTTTCTCAAATTTGTTTATTATGTAACCTTTCATATCTAAGCCATGTATCTTTATTAGGAGCTTATCTTGATGTAAGCTGTGAGATGTTTGTGTATACCAGCTGTGGGACCATGAGGCCAAATGTGGCCCTCTAGGTCCTCAAGTGCAGCCCTTTGACCACATCCAAACAATTTTGTTCCTCAAGTTTGGATTTGGTCAAAGGGCCGCATTCGAGGACCTAGAGGGTCACATATAGTCTTGAGGCCACAGATTCCCCACCCCTGGCCTACCCCTAGTTTGTGTCATAACGTTTTCTGGTTATCCCAGCAACTTTTGTCAAATAGCGCAACCCCAGTAGCTGAGGTTTGTCAAATACTATGCAGCTAGGTTTATTGGCTTTTACATATTGTACTAATTTGTTCCACTGATTGACTTCTCTTTTTTTAGTCAGTACCAAATCATTTTGATGATAAGTACTTTGTAGTATAGTTTAAGATCTGATATTCCGAGGCAAGAGTTAGGTTCTCTGAACAGTCTATGTCTCTCCCCAAGGACTTTTATCTGGGGGACTGTGTCTCTTTTCAAGCTGATTTTATCAGTGCTCCACACACAACTGTTCTTTTTTCTTCTCCTTTCAACGACTCCCAAATGTCCACAGAGCACAGGGGCAGGCAGTACCTTCAACACAAAGAAGCATTCACAGTGGAGGAGGAGGGTATATGGAGAAGTGATTGTGATATGAAAACAAAAAAAAAGACATCACAAAAACTTTAAAATAAAGTTATCTTAGGTACTGGCTAATTTTCTTTGATTATGTGGCATTGAACCTGTAGCCAGTACCCTTTTTACTCTTGATCTCCATATTCCTCCCCCTTCTCTTTTTCCTGATAACGCCCTTTGCCTGTGTAACTTGACTGTTGCATCACCCTGGGAGTAGTTCCAGCACTATAATGTAATAACTTCGTTCAGTGGGAATCGAATGTATAGTCTCTGATTGTAGATTTTTAACTCCACCCAGAACCTTGAAGAGGTTCTGGAAATTTGGGGAAAAATTATAATGCGGTACATGTTTCATGGCTCTGGAGAAAGTTCATCAGTATCTCTGTTGACACAAGCTCTTGAAGAATAATTTCAATTTCGTACTATTTTTCCAGCAAGAGGGAAGCATTTCTTTGGAGGGTAGGATTCTATTAGAAACAGACCAGACTACTGCTTACGACCTCCCATTCCCTCAGGTGCATCATAGCACTTTATCCCTTCCCCCAAATCTAAGGAACGAATCAAGGTGCTGTATATTTAACAAGTGGGTGAGCAAAGGATATTTTTAGTAATCCATGTTTATTTTGTTCTAGCAAAGTCTGTTCTCTGTTCAGTACTGATGTTTGTTTAACAGACTTTTTTGAAAATCAGAAATGAGCAAGTTTTCTTAATTGGATTCAAGTTCTTGTTTTAACTTTGCCAGCTCTCAAAACCCTTGATTTCCATTTAGTGGAAATTGAATTTTAAATTTGCTTTTAGGAGATCTGTGTCATATTCTCCAGACTACCTACCAGTTAGCTGCTCCCTTCTTACATTTCTCCAGTTAGAGATATAAATGTAATCTGTTATGAGAGGCAGCATGGCATGCTGGAAAGCGCACTGGATTTAGTCAGGCTCCAGGTCTGAATCCGAGTTGTGACTTACTACTTGTTTTGTTGTCTTTGTGTATGTCACATCACCGTTCCAGGCCCCAATTTCTTCATCTGCAAAATGAGGCCTTTCAAACTAAATGATTTCTAAAGGGTACTTCTGGCTGTCAATGGCACTCCATGATCCTTTCCTTTATATCCTCATAGGGATGATTTTAAGATAAATGAAAGAATAAATGTGAAACCCTTTGAGATCCATATGAGAAAGCTATTTTTTGCTCACATTTATATCTCATGTCCCAAGCCGCCTGTTCATTCCTGCATAAATTACATTATGCAGTGGCTTTGCTTAGCCATACATATCCTGGTAGGATTTGATGCAGTCATTCTTCATCTCACATTCCGGGCATATTTACCTTCTGAGTAATGGCCACTACTAACTCCACAGAGTGGAAAAAAACTGAGTTTTAAGCAAGTTTTTGAAATTTCTCCCCACTGGCATATACATCAACTATTTGAAATACAAAGAAAAGGAAGGTCATTATAGACTTTCTGCATTTGTATGTACATCATGTCCTTGGTAGAATAAACAGAGACTGAAGTCAAAAGTTTATGATAACAAGAGAGTTCTAAGCAGGATTTTCCTGAGAAAGAAGTAATTTTTCTAATCCTTCCCTTTTTCTTCTAACAGATTTTTTTTGTTGTTGTTTTTTTGGTGTGGTCCTATGGTTTTATTGGTGTTTGAGAACTCCCCTTCCACACTTGTATATCAGGACCTATCCTGTATCTCATTGTTTTAGAGAGTTGGACAAAAGACTGAGAATTTAAGTGACTTACCCAGTCTCACAGCTAGTACGTCAGAGATGAAACTTGAACCCCAGAGACCCTAACCAATAGGCCATGCTGCCTTACACATATTACTAATAATATATTAGCATATAATAACTTTAACTTAAAGTTGTGGTTATGTTCTTACATTGATAAGTATTTTCACTTTATGAAAAGATATAACTGTCACTTGACCCTTTTTTGTATGTGTATATCAATCTCAAAAACTGAAATTTACCCCTTCTTATCTCACTAGAATCATAGGATTTACTAATGGCAACTTGTAGGTCATGTCCTCCGGATTCTTCTAAGAAGATCTTGAGGCCCAGCAATGTAGAGACTTTCTGCATTTGTATGCAGAAATGACAACGCCACTTCAGATCTAATAAGTCCAAAAACCTGGACCTGAACTTGTCGTTCATGAGAATATTTGAGTTTCTAAAATTCATAATTGTAGAGCATAGTATTAAAATCACCAATTTCTCCAATTCATCTCTGTGAGCTTTTGCCAATGCAGATTCCAGTGACATCATTCTTTTACATGTTTGCAGTGTTCTCATTTGTTGGCCTTCTGAGTACAAGGTTCTTTCTCTTTAATGTTAGATGTTTGATCAGAGCTCAGTGTAAATGAAATAGAACTTTACCCATCCTCAGATAATGTAGTAAAAAGCTATGGTAATAGTTATGCTATGGAACATATGCTAGCTAAAGGAAACTAGCCAAGAGGTGCAGTGGTTAGAGTTTGGGGTCTGAAGTCAGAGGAAGTCCTGAGTTCAAATCTAGACTTAGACACTTTTTGTGTGACCCTGAGCAAGTCACTTAATCACTGTCTGTCTGTTTCCTCAATTGGTAAAATGGGAATAAGAATAGCACCTACAGGGGCGGCCAGGTAGCACAGCGAGTAAGAGCACTGGCCCCAGAGTCGGGATGACCTGGGATCGAATCTGGGCTCAGACACTTAGCACTCACCCAGAAACAACTGGCCGTGTAACCTTGAGTAAGTTATTAACCCCAATTGCTTAGGGGTGGTCAGGTGGCTCAGTGAGTAAGAGCACTGACCCCAGAGTCAGGATGACCTGGGATCAAATCCGGGCTCAGATACTTAGCACCACACCCAGAAATAACTGGCTGTGTAACCTTGAGCAAGTTACTTAACCCCAATTGCTTTTAAAAAAAAATAACACCTACCTTCCAGGATTGTTGTGAAGATTATATGAGATAATATTCATAAGGTACTTAGCACAATGCCTAGAACATAGTAAGTACTTAATACATACTTGTTTCCTTCCTTCTTTCAACTGAAATTTAGTTTTGTCCATTGTTCATGTTGCATGTCCTTTTCCCTTGATTCAGCTTTCTTCACTCTACATCACTTCATACAAGTCATCTTATATTTCTCTGAATTCCTCATATTCAACATTTCTTATGGCATTCTATTAGATTTGTATGCCACAATTTGTCCAGCCTTTGCCAGTCAATAAGAATCCATTTTGTTTCCACATTTTTTGCTACCACAAAGTGCTGCTATGAATATTTCATTATATGTAGGACTCTCTTTTTCTGTCATTGACCTTCTTATGGAATTGTCCATTAATGGAATTGCCAGTCAACAGTTTAGTGCCTTTTTTCTAATAATTATATTGTTTCCCAGGACGGTTGCATCAATTTACAGATTCACCAATGATATATTAGTATGCTTATCTTCTGTAGCCCCTCCAATACTGAGAGTTTCCATTTTTAAAAAAATCATCTTTGGAAATTTGATCTCACCCCCCCCTTTTTTTTTTTTTACAAATGTGGAAACTAAGACCCAGAGTTAATTAAGTGACTTACCTAAGATCACATAATTGGCTAGTTGGTATCATTCAGATATTATTTTAATTATATTTTTTTCATATATTTTCTCTTTAGGTTCATGTGCTCCCAGCTACCTAATCAAGTTCTGAAGAGCATAAGCATCATTGACAGCCCTGGAATTCTTTCTGGAGAGAAACAACGTATCAGCAGAGGTGAATTGTTTTATTATTATAATAATTATTTTTATAATTATACATTTTACATAATTATATATTCCTATATTATTATTATAATTATTCAGTTTCTCTTTATTATTTATCACATATAATTTTTATGTATTTCTTTCTTTATAAGATAAAGGCAGAAGAGTGAGTGCTTCCTGAATTCTTTTTTCTGTTTCATTTCATCAATCTATTGATACAGCGCCTATCAAATTAATGCCTACAAAGCTTGGGAGGATGTCTTAAGACTGAAAGAACCCCAAGAAACTAACAGGGAAGCCACAGACTAACAATAAGGAACAGATTCAAAGTTATTAAGTGACCTCTAGAGTTCCATAAAAGTTTACACTTCAAACCATCTCCTACCTCAGATAAGCTTTATGCACCTAAAGTGCATAGCCACTTGCTTGTTTTTTGTATTAATTGCTCATTAGACTTTGGTCTGCATAGGAAAAGTACAGAACATAGTAGAAAGCAAGCTAGTGTTAGAGCAAGAATGCTTCCTTTGCTTTCTTCACAGGGGGAAATATCACACACGTAACTTCTACATCACAGGGAGGTAAAGGAACCTCTCTGAATTTTTTGCTTCAGAATCCAAAATTGGAAACTTACCAATTGTGTGAGCTTTTATTCCTGAAAAATTTTAATAATGAAACTCAGTAGTGTGTCTGAGTTTGGATTTTACACAATTCTATCTGTAAAATTATAGACTTTATAACTTTGGAGGTCCTTGGAATTTCTTGAATGATGGAGTGCCATTTAGTCCCAGAAAAATATATATAATTCTCAGGACTCAGGAAGTCTGGGTATAGACATTCCATTTGGATAGCACTAAAGTCATGAAAAACTTCTCAATTATGTAAAACAACCTCTAGGACATCATTTAGAAAAAGACTATGATATAAAGGGGTCAACCCACTCTATTTTTAAGGAAATGGAATCTCCAAAGATGTATTTGCTATTTTAAATAAAGCAGACTAGAGATACCATTGCCTCAGTCATAGCAGTTGTCAACCTTTTTGCTCTTAGGACCCATTTGCACTCCTAAATTACTGAGGTTCCCCACCCCCAAAGATCTTTTGTTTATATGGGTTTTACCTATTGATATTTACTATATTAGAAATTAAAACATCTTAGCATTATTTTTTCAATTTTTTAGCATTTTTATTTAAAGTTTTGAGTTCTAAATTCTATTCTTCCCTCTCTCCCCCCCTCCCTGAGATGGCAAGCAATCAAATATAGGTTCTACATGGTGCAATTATGTAATACATTTACATATTAGTCATTTTACACAAGAAGACTAATAGAAAAAATGAAAGAAAGCCAAAAATAGCCTGCTTCATTCTTCATTCAAACAATACCAGTTCTTTCTCTGGAGGTAGATAATATGCTTCATCATTAGTCCTTTGAGATTATCTTCAATCATTGTATTGCTGAGAATAGCTAAGTCATTCACAGTACATCAAACAGTATTGCTGTTACTATGTACAATGTTCTCTTGGTTCTGTTCACTTCACTATGCATCAGTTCGTGTAAATCTTTCCAGGTTTTTCTAAAATCATCCTGCTTATCTTTTCTTATAGCACAATAATATTCCATTACAATCATATACAGTGGCTTGTTTAGACCTTTCCCAGTTGATGGGCATCCCTTCAATTTCCAAGTCTTAGCCACCACAAAAAGAGCTGCGCTAAATATTTTTGTATAAATAGATTCTTTTCCCTTTTTTTGGATGTCTTTGGGATATAAACCTAGCAGTGATATTTTAGCATTATCAATGATAATAGTTTTAACCTTGTAGACTGCCTGAAAGGATCTTGGAGATCCCCAAGGGTGCCTGGAACATATAACCCATAGATAAGTATTAGGACATGGCCAGTGGAGGAATTAGTTTTGCTCAATAACATATTGTGTGGGTTTGTATGTATGTGTATATGTATGTATGTATATTATATATAACATACACATATATATTTGACTAAAAATAATAATCAGGTAATAACTAGAATCTAGAGCTCTCTTAGTACCTGTACATTTTCCCTTCCACTTTACAGGGGCAATTAACTATCTAAGACAATCAAAACAGCTATAATAGAATCCACTGGGAAAGAATGCAGGAAGGGTTGACAGGATAAGGGAGGTATCCTGGGACAAAGAAAGAAGGGGAGGAAAAAGTGCAAAGTAAACATACCAGAGATAAGTATCCCTTTCTGCTGGCATTTCAGAAATGCTGCCTTGGTTTTTCAGCTAGTCTCACTCCCACAGAACACATGGCAGTTCCTCGAGATCATTTCTATGTACAACAGTTCCTCCTAATGTTAGCCCCCCTGTGGTTTCCACACTGGAAGGAAACAATGCATGTGCTTGAATTATGAAATCAGTGAATTAGAAGAGATCTTTTACAAAACCATTGAGGCTGTCCATCAGCCTCCAGGAATAATTGTACTATCCAATATAGGCAGTTTTGTCAGTTCCAATCTTTGCTGAGTTCTTTTTAAACACACAAATTTATCAAGCTGCCACTGGGACTTTAGCTCTGGGTTAATTGTCATAGAATATTAGAATTTTAGAGCAGGAAAGAAGGAAGGAGGGGAGGAAGAAAGGAAAAAAGTTTTTATCAGATTATTCCTATGGGACTGGCACTATGTTAAACACTGGCAATACTAATCAAAAGAAAGATCTCTGCCCTGAAGGAGCTTAGATTCTAATAGAAGAAGAAATAGACTAAAAGGAGCTGAAAAGGGAAAGACTGGGTAGAGCAGGGTTGGGGGGCCACTCTGGGGGAGGGGTGGCCCTATGGAGGGATATTCTAGGGTAACAGACCAGTCACTGGGATTGTAGCCTGTTCCTAGGCAAGGCAGCCCCAGCTGCGGAGGGAAGTTCCAGGATGAACTAGCAATAGAGAAGGCATAGTTTTGAAGTCCAGAAAGTCAAGGGTCCATTGTCCTATGTAGCAGTGCAAGGAGGGTAGATTTCAGAAGACTGGAGAATTTCGTGTCCGTGGTGAGGACATATTGTAAGACTATATTTTCAGTTTTGTTTCAGTTTTAGTCTGCAGTCTGAATTCTTTTTAGCCAAATCCCACCTTCTTGCTATCCATAGTCCGCTTGGCCTATACTAATTTTCTCTTCTTTTCTGTTTTAAGTAGTCAATGGTTGTGAGTTCCCATGTGGCAAATATGCATACATATGGTGGTTAGGTGTGTTGTGTTTTTTTTTTTTTAACATGTGGATTCCTTATATTCTTTAAAGAAAAAAAAGCCCCATTTTCCAGTATGCTTTGAAATATGGTTCCTTCAAAGACACTTTGTAATAACCTGACTCATATCCTGTTACAGCATTGTGCAGATCAGTAGGGTAGCATAAAACTTCAGTGTGTTAGAAGTAGATGGCACCAAAGATTATAACAATACCCCCATTACATTACAATAGTGCTTAGTGTAAGAAAGGTCTTAAAAGAGACCACTCTAGGAAAAGAATGCAGTGCAGATGTATCACTCTAAAATATGTCATACCAAAATATAGGCATTTTCAACTACAATTTCACACAAAGACAATATTATACCTTATGTCTATTTCATTTTAAGATATCAAAAATGCTCTCTGTCACTCAGTCTCTCTGTATTTTTATATATTAGATCTGACTTTCCAAACTACCACCACCACCACTGAGTCCTCTTAAAAATCCCCAAATCTATAAACTAACTAGGAATCCAGGACAGAATAAATTGAGAGTAGCTAGAAGCTTTAGGTCTGTAAGCAAAAAAATTCAGAGAAGTCATCCCTCTTTGACTTTAATTGCAGCATAAGCAAATCTCCATCCTCTGTAATGACAATGTCACTTCAGCAGTATTTATTCTTGGGGAGACAAAAAAAGAGGCAACTGGGGGAGGGGAAGTATTTTTCTTCTTCTGGCCACCTTCCTCTCCATTACCTTTTGCCCTTTCCCTGGTAAGTTGATAGGATGGTGGAAATCTGAAGTGAATAGGCAATATACTTTCAGTTTTTAAAATATTAGTAAATAGTATGATTTCTTTTTAGCTAAATCCTGTTTTTTGCTAACCAAGGGCTTCATGGCATATTACTAATTCCCATTTTCTCTCTCTCTCTCTTTTCTTCTTTACTATTTCAAGTAGCGAGTGGTTGTGTAACTGCCCTAAAGTGTCTTTATTGGAGAGAGAAGGGGTCTGAGAAGTACAATGGGCAGGTTGAGTGTTTTATATTTTTATATATGTTCATAGGCTCTGGTGACTTCTTAAAATAATAAGAATTTTCTGTGGTGGGATGAAATGAAGGCTGTCCCATATATCTCATTGAGATGCTCTCAATGGAACTGGAGACCCTGTTATTCACATTTGGAGAAACTTAGACATGAACCATACTTGGAGCTAAAGAGAAATAATGATCCTGCTACAGGATAGAGCGGTTGGTGGTAAGGTCAGACTCCCAGGATCAGATCTGGTCTGTGTAAACCCAAATTCCTCATAGGGCAGGGGCCACAGGTGACAGTAGCTTCTTTCAAAGCCCAGCAGAACTATAATCTCATTTTCTAATTTTTCCCTACTGCTAACCCAGTCTGTCTCTGTGGACAGAGTGTTGCCACCTACAGAAATTTCAAGTGACTGCTTCTATATATTACTATGGCATTAAAGGTCAGTCTTCTAATCTAAGGGTTCAAGTCCCACCTTAGATACATATTGGCTGTCAGATGCTGGGCAAATCACAAAACCTCTCAGTGCCTGAGGGCTCTCTGAGGTTATAACTTCTATCACAGCCCTGGGTGGCATAATGCACATAAAACACTTTGCAAATCTTAAAGACTATATTAATGCTGACCATTATCTGCTATCTGCATGGGTAGAGGGAGTAGCCTTACCAGGAAGTCCAGACAAAAAGTCTCAAGTTTGAACAACCACAGCAACAAAAATCATACTATCAGACTTCTACTCCAATGCCATCTTGGGTCCTAGACGGCTATAGGACTGAAACACAAGCTCTGGTAGGTCCTTCCAAGCTAGAGAAACTTTGATCATGGACCAAGCCAAAATAAAAAAAAATTTTGGATTTCTCTTGTCTAAGGACCAGCCTAGTTATATTCAGAAGATGATCATGA
Source organism: Petaurus breviceps papuanus (assembly GCF_028583685.1). NCBI lineage: Eukaryota > Metazoa > Chordata > Mammalia > Diprotodontia > Petauridae > Petaurus > Petaurus breviceps. Next base: position 4,871,588 of record NW_027186492.1, on the reverse strand, counting down.
CAGCAGGTGATGACCTCATTCAGCCAAAGTTGTCCATTGAAGAGGATCTGTGTGAGGTGTGGGCAGGTAAAGGAAACCAGAGATTCTGGAAGTATGGAAGGAACTGGTTTTAGTTATGTGTTAAAAGTTAGTAGGTAACGAAGAAACAGAAGGGTAATTAGGCTGATAGGGGAGAGGCAGAGAGGAAAGAGTTCAGTGGAACCATTTATTAAGCACCTAACATATACCAGGCTCCTTCCTAGGTGCTTTACAAATATCTCAAGTAAAAGAGACTGGAACTAGGGAACTAGACTGCTTCTTTGGTGACTGCTGGAGCTCAGGGAAAGTTCCATCTTGGACTAGGGGGTGGGTAGCACAATGAACTAGAGAATATACACATCCTGGGTCATTAAAATAACATCTATGTAATTAGGCACAGATAGGTGACTAAAAAGGAAGCATCCAAAATGATGCAGTATCAGTGATGTACATTATAGTATATAGAAATAGACAAGGGGGGTGGCTAGGTGGCTCAGTGAGTAGAGCACCGGCCCTGGAGACAGGAGAACCTGAGTTCAAATCCAGCCTCAGACACTTAGCACTTACTAGCCGTGTAACCTTGGGCAAGTCACTTTACCCCAACTGCCCTGCCTTCCCCCTCCAAAAAACAAAACCAAAATAGACAAGGAGAACCTATATCTCTTGTCTGCACCTTCAGTTGCCTGCCTGTGCTATATAGAATTTGTACCCATGTAAGTCCTCATATAGTAAAGTGGAGTTTGTTGCCCATCAGACTAACCTTGAGAGTATATTGCTATCAGTGAATTACTACAGACAGCACAGATCTCAAGCAAGATTGTGAATTGGGGGAATGAGTCTCTACAGGCCTAGTCTCCTCTTCCTGCTCTCTTGCTGTGAAGTTCTCTTCTCTCTCTTGTCCTGTTCTCTGGCCGTCAGTTCCCAGCCCCAGCAAAACTTGTTGGAAAAGAGGGTGTCGATTTCAATGTGTGGTTTGCATTTAAATCCTTAGCCCTGATTACAGTGTTGTCTTATCATAGAATATCATATATCCTCAAACTCATTACAAGTATATGTATAATTTATATGTGTGTACATATATATATATATTAATATCTATTCACACATATAGACATACATGCATATGTAGGGTGGTGAATGGAGGAAAAGCCTTCCTAGGATTAAAATCATACTACTAAGCAAATTCCTCTGCCTGATATAAGCAAAATAGGAGCTAAAAAGAAATGCTTCTACCTTTCTGAAGCTATGTGCCCAGAAAGGGTCCTTAAACCTATGAACTATTTCCCTACAGAGTATCCCAACAAGATATAAGCTGCTTGAGGGTAAGGACTCATTTTCATCTTTGTAGTACTTAATAAATGCTTATTAATTGATGTAAGTGCCTGAAAAGACACATTTGAGTCATAGTAGCTGTAGGTATAGTTCACATTCTTTCATTAATAACCTTAGTAATCAAATGCTTAAAAACCTAGTCATCCGGGAAGTTCTTCTTTTAAGTTGTTCCTTCTTGGAGGTTGTGAGTCTGGTCTCCAGCCTCCCACACCATCCAACTTGCTGCCAGTTTTTGGGGGGTTGGGGGTAGTGGCAGGGTTAGGACTCTAAGGAACCAGAGGAGTTGAGAAAACTGTTTATTTGTGTCTTTAGCGTCAAAGCTACAGAAGATAGTTTATGATAGTGGTATCCAACTCAGATGGAAATGGATTTTACAAGCTGCAGCATTCAGAAAATGTCTAAGATCCTGATGGGGGTACAGACAAAGGTAGCAATTCAATGCCTTCCATCTTTAACATATCTTAAGGCCTGACATCTTCAATAACAACAACACTACGTGCAATAAAGGGAAAGTGAGAACATTGAGGTAAAATAGACAAGATACCTATGGGTCTCATGTTGATATGATTTTAAAAATGTAACGCTAAGTTTTATTGTATTTTTACTTTTTTTCTTAAATATTTCCCATTTATATTATAAGCTGGCTTAGGTCAAGGTTGGGAATGTTGGCTACATGTTTGAAACCTCTAGCTTAAAACATTTTGAGAAATGAGGCACACACAAATTGTGTGGTGATAAGAGATCCCCAGGCACAGTATTCCAGAGGTTTTGTATTTGTGATTTATTCTTGTGTAGAAGAGGTCAATGCAGCAATATGTGTGCTCAGCTATATGGGATTGGTGAGTATGTAGTGGAACCACAGAGAATTGTTTCTGGAAAAGATGTTGTGAAAACTAGAGCACATCTAACCATGAAGATTTTTGTTGGTACTATTAAAAAGATAACAGAAAAATATGATTTAAAAGACTGTTTTGGGGATGACTAGGTGGCACAGTGAATAGAGCACCGGCCCTGGTGTCAGGAGGTCCTGAGTTCAAATTCGGCCTCTGACGCTTAACACAAAAACTAGCCATGTGACCTTGGGCAAGTCACTTAACCCCAATTGCCCTCCAAAAAGCAAAATAAATTAAAAAATAAAATAAAAGACTGTTTTGAAAGATAGGGTAAGGGGGCAGCTAGATGGCACAGTGAATAGAGCACCAGCCCTGGAGTCAGGAGGACCTGAGTTCAAATCCAGCCTCAGACACTTAACACTTTCTAGCCGTGTGACCTTGGGCAAGTCACTTAACCCAATTGCCCAGCCTTCCCCCCTCCAAAAAACAAAAAAAGCAAAGAAAGATAGGTTAAGACTGAGCCATAAAAGTTATGGAAGATTGGCATATTAGAAATGAGAGGACTTATGAAACTTTTCTCAGTAGTTAAAGGGATTAGAAATATATATATTTGTCTATATATGAGGGTATATGGGCATATGAATACATATGTGAATGTGTATATATATGTTTACAGTTATACATAGATAGAGGGCACAGGACCAATTTAACAAGAAGGAATGATACTTAAAAGATGAAATTAAGAGGTGAGAGGAATATAATGAGAGGAGATGGGGAGAGACAGATTGGGGTAAACTATCTCATACAGAAGAGGCAAGGGAAAATGGTTACAATGGAGGGGAAGAATAGGAAGGCAAAAGGGAATGAGTCAACCTTATTCCCATTGAATTTGCCTTGGGGAGGGAATGAAATATACACTAAATAGGGTATCTCACCCTCCAGGAGAATGGGGGGGGAAGGGGATGACAGGGGGGATGATAAGAAGGAGGGGAGGCTGGGGGGGAGGGAAGTTGGAAGCACTCACTTTTGAAAATAGACAAGATCAAAGTAGAGAATAGAACAAATGGGAGGTGGGATAGGAGGGAGGGAAATATAGTCAGTCTTTTACAATATATCTACTATGTTATTGTTTTGCATTAGCTACACACGTACAACCTATACTGAACTGCGTATCTTCTCAGTAAGGGTGGGTGACAAGGAAGGAAGGGAACGAAACTGAAATTGAAAGTTTTAAAATCAAATATATATATATATATGTGTGTGTGTGTGGGTATATATATGTATTTATATATATATATATATATATACTATTATTAATACCATCTTACATGTAATTGGGAAACAAGATATACAGGCACTGAGGCATAGAGATCCACTGGAAAACTAGAAAGGGGTATGGGAGAAAATGTGGGAGAGAGCAGATTGGAGGAGGGGATATCCTGTGGGACTGCTGTTTTGGGGGGATGGGTGGGGGAAAAACGGGCAGAAAATTTGTAACTCAAAATCTGGTGGAAATGAATGATGTAAATCAGAAGTTAATAAAGCATTAAAAAAAAAAAAGAAATGAGAGGATTTGCTTTGTACCTTTTGATGGCCAGCATGCAGTTGACAAAATTATTGTTCAGAAATATACTTGGTAAAACTAACAAAAGGAAAGGCCCTTTCATAGGAAGAGATGCAGGCTGTTGGCTCAGAAAAAGGTGTTGAGGTGGCTCAGGCAACTTTCTGGGTCATGGAAGAAATTCTGAAGATGTAGAAGACACTTTGAACATGGTGGCAGCAGAGGCAGTTAGGGAGGTGGAGATGGTGGATATAATGGATTTGATGGAGATGGTGGCAACTATGGAGGTATTCCTGGCTATAGTAGTAGAAAGGGTTATGGTGATGGTGGTGGTGGTGGACTGGGGTGCAGAAACCAAGGTGATGGATATAGGTGTGGTAGTGGTGGAGGAAAGATAAGATGATCACAATGAAGAAGGAAATTTGGGTGGTAGTAACTGTGATAGTAACAGGAATGAATGATTGTCAAAATTATAGTGAACAACCTCAAATTATGGACTCATGAAAATAGGAAGTTTTGATGGAATGAGCTCAGGCCTTCTTAAGGTGGTATGTATGGTAGCCAGAGGTTCTAAAAAACTTATCAGAAGCTCTTAACAGAAGACATGAAGGAGTTGTCAAGAAATCAACAAGTCACTTCATGGGTTACAATTGAAGTCATGTAATCAGATGCATTAGAGGAACCATAAAAATCAGCCACAGAAGGAATGAAGATCTATAGTGAGAACAGTCCTGCAGCTTAAGCAGGAGAATCGTTCTTTTTCAGGATTGTCATAGCTACAGTATGCACGGAGTATACCTGTTGATTAATGCAAGGTAGAGTCAATTAGGCGTACATTTATGAGGTCTTAAATCTCTTATAGTTTTATCTTTTGTTTTCCTTTTCACAACATTAAATGTATTGCCCTGTAAATTGTGGCAATGGTACCAGGGATAAAAAATTAAGGAATTTTTAACCTTTTTCTAAAATTAAATAAATAAACATTTTTCTCCTGTTATAGTTGAAAGCCTCTCTCTTCTTTCTGTTCCAGATAGAAATGGCAAACAACCAGGCACCATCATCCATATAATAACTGGGGAGAGAAAATAAAGATTAAAATAATTTCTCAGCTTTCTTTCTTCTCCAGACTAAATAATTGTATGGTACAGGGAAAGACTTAATGTTCCTATTTGATAGCAATATTAGTATCGCTGTATTTGTTGTAAAACATAGTATAGAGCATCTCAAAAATTGACCTCTACTATTTATACTTAACACTCTGTTAACACTCTCCTTTTTTTTTTTTTTATAAAGCAATTGGGATTAAGTAAGTTGCTCAAGGTTACACGGGCAGGTGTTTCTGGGTGTGGTGCTAAGTATCTGAGCCCGGATTCAATCCCCGAGGTCATCCCAACACTGAGGCCGGTGCTCTTACTGTGCCACCTGGTTGCCCCTAAGCAATTGGGATTAAGTAACTTGCTCAAGGTTACACGGGCAGGTGTTTCTTGGTGTGTGCTAAGTGTCTGTGCCTGGATTCGATCCCAGGTCATCCCGACTCTTGGGCCAGTGCTCTTACTCACTGTGAACATTCTCCTTTTAACACTCTCCTTTCATGAACCAAATCTTAGAACTGGTATCGAGTGGTTAACAGTGTGCCATCTTAAATATTAATTTAAAAAATTTATTATTAAATTAATTAAAAATCATTCTTAAAGTCTTCTTCTCTAATTCAATTCAGCAAGCATTTATTAAGTCTATGCTGCTACTGCTACTGGATATGCCTGCTACTGTGGCTACAAGGACAAAAATAAAACCTTCTGCCCTCAAGGAGCTTACAATTTACAGGGGAAATGTACATAAAATGTGTATGTATGTGTGTAGTGTATATATCTAGATCTATATAGATATATATGTACACACACACACACACATATATATATACACACAAAATAAATAAAATGTTATTTCCGGGAAGTCTCTAGTTATGACTTTTTTATGGCTACTGAAGTAAATACAAATAAATAATGTGTATCCTTTTAAGCAGTTTCCAGGAATAACCAAGCCATTGTCTTTAGGAGTTCTGTAAACAAAACAAAACAAAACAAAACAAAAAACCAAACCCCAAGTGATTGGTGTGGGAGTATTTTAATTTGCTTCTTCATTTGGATGCCTATGATTCTTCCTTCCCATCATGGGCAGCCTTCAACTTAAGAGTTTCCTTAGTTCCTTTATAATTATCAGCAGGTCTTCAGGAACAGAAGGAAAAATACATAGCTATGGGTTTTTTTTGTTTAATTATTAATCTGTGACTTCATTGGTTACTTCCTTTTTGCAACCTTCCATAAAGACTAGTTTTTTGTTTTTCTTAAATTTCTACCAAAACAGCAGGAGGGATATGAGTATCCAAATAAGCAGCAACAGCAAAGAGTTAAGGTTTACAAAGTATTTTCCACACAGCAGTTGTGAGGTAAGCAATGACTAAGTAAGCTACCCCTAGTCACAAAGCTGGCTATCTGAGCCAAGAGGGGAACCCCCATCTTCTGACTTCATATCTAAGGCTTCTTCCACCACACCAAGCAGCCTTACCAAGAAGTATTTATACTATTAATAATTTTGTCCAAATTGCCACATAGAAGCCTAGCATTCTTGTAAGACTTGATTTCTCTCTTATGATGGATGCATTTCAATGAAAGGGATCGGTGAGTGAGATTTGGAACATTAAGTGTTCTGTGTGTGAGACCTTCCTTCCCCCCCTCCCCCCTTACATAAAAAATAATTTTATTAAGGAAGACAGTGGTGGATGAGATGAGCCAGTTGGTGGGTCATTGCTTCAGTGAAGTTATCCTAGAAATTCGTGTTTCTAAATGAGACTGTGAGAGACAGCATACGCAGCATCTGTCAGTAATTTTCTTTTTCCTGGTTAATTTAGTTTGATACTGCTTCTTGTACACCATTGGTGTCACTTGGATAACATTTTCTGCCATAATACAGAAACTCAGAGGGCTTAATTTTTAACATGTCATAACACCATTGATTTAGAACTAGAAGATATCTTGGGGTCACCTCATGTAGCCCCGTCTTACAAAAGAGGAGAGGTCACATAGGTCGTAAGAGGAAAGGTCAAAATTTGAACTCAGGCCTTTTGTTTCCAAATCCAGCACTCTTTACCACATTCCCTACATGTGGTCACAGTTTTCCTTAGATAACTGCCCTATGGTATTTTCTCTGCAACTCTAATTAGAATGCTAGTGTCTTTGTTAAGATGCTTGCAATGAGAGGAACATCTGAAAATTTAAGATTTTAATTAAATGTAATTAAAATTTCAGAACCTAAGGAGCCAGTGTAGTAGATAGGGTGCTAGACAAGATTAGGAGTTAGGAAGTCTTATGTTCAAGCCCCTCCTTAAATTGTCAAAAATGTCAGCCAAATATTAAATGCCAAATTATTATTAAAGAAATAATGAATATTATTATTGTTATTATTAGACATTTTTATGATGTCTCATAGGATCATAGATTTTGGGCTTAAGGGATCTTAGAGGTCATCTAATCCAAGACCAGATTTACAGATGAGGAAACCGAGGTCCATAGAGGCCAAGTAATTAAGGTCACACAAATAGTAAGTGGAAAAGCTGGGATTTGAACCCTGGTCTCCTGACTCAAATCCAGTGCCCTTTCTAGTATCCCTATGGTTTCCAAAGGGAATTCTAGATTTGAGGTTAGAAAGGTGCTTCAAGGTCACCCAATAACCCTTCACATTATAAAGGAGGAAACTGAGGCCCAGTGAAGTGACTTGTCCACAGTCATACAGAGTGTAAATGGCAGAGCTGACATTTAGCCTCAGGTCCTGACTCCAAATCTGTCATTATTTGTTTTGCAGCCTTCAAATGACTGACAGTAATTATAACAACAGCTTTTAGTGTTCTAAGATTTCTTTGACCATGAACATAGAACCAGTGCTAAGTCTTTTCCTAACATTTTAAATAATTAAAGAAAAACTCTGGTTCTTTGATATTGGGCAAGTCACTTAACATCTCAGTGTCCCAAATGATTCACTCTGAAGACAAGCTTCAAAAGAGTTGGTAATCTACATTAGTAAAGGGATTTTCCTTACCAGGCATTCCCTGCATGAGCAAATATTATATGAGGTTTTAAGATTTTTTCCTTAGAAAAGGCAAACTTTTGTTTTAGGAGAGACAGTATATAGAAGAAAATGGACAATATCATATGCGTGCCAGACAGGTACAGCAACAGACATGAACTCAAAGCGTGAACAAGGTCAAATTAGAAGGTCCTTATTTTGTAATGAGATTTAAGAACAGTAATAGCAATCATAAAAGCACAACAGACAATTACAGGATAGTTAGATGTGAAGGTGGTGGTTTACACATGTAATCACTGCTACTTAGGGAGACTAAGCCTGGTAGATCCCTTGAGTTCAGAAGTTCTAAACTGCAGTTGGACCAAAGCCATTTGGGTGACCATGCTAAGTCCAGCACAACCTTCCCCCCCCCCCCCCTAGGAATGGAGGGCCAGCAAGTTGCCTAAGGAAGGGAGAACTGGACCATGTTGGAAAAGCTGGACATGGGAAAGCTTCCATACTGATCAGGATTTAGATCAGCCCTGTGAGTAGCTATGACATTTCCAGCCTGGGCGAGATTGGAGACCAAGTCTCAAAAAAAAAAACCAGTGTGATACCACTGTTCTGCCCTCATACAGGAAATCCTGGTTTCCTTTTGTTCCGGAAAGATTGCTGACAAACAATTCATGTCGCCTTTCCAGCTGGTACCAAAGGAAATTCTAAATTACAAAAGTTGTCATTTCTGTTCTTAATGTGATCTCTTTCTTCACTGAGGTTTAAAGCAGCAAGTAATGGACCTGCTGTCCATTTTGAGTATCATTTAACATTTTAAAAGAATAATTTTTCATGGCATCTGACTTGACCTAAACTGACAGAAGCAGTTAGGTATAGAAGCTAACATACTTGCCTTAGAGTCAAGAAAAGCTTGATTCAAATCTCACCTCTGGCACTTATTAATTATGTGACCAAACTTGAGTTTCATTTTCATCATCTCTGAAATAGATGTAATAATTCCATTAGCACTTCCCTTATGGGGTTGTTTGGAGACTCTAATGAGATAAGGTGAGACAATTTAGCTATGTTAATGTCTATTGTAATTTTTATTAACTTGTTTAAAACTGAATACTGAGAGGGTGGGGTGCCATAGGGGATAAAGTGCCCGACTTGGAATTTGAATTGAGTTTGAATCCTGTATCTGAGTGATTCTTCGTGACTGAACCTCTCCCAGGCACAGTCTCATCTGTAAAATGGGTCCAGCACCTAACAGGGTTGTACTGAAGGACTAATCAAATGAGATAATATATGCCAGGTCCTTTTGTAAAGCATATTGGAAACCTTAAAGCATACATAAATATTTGCAATTATCACAGTTGTTGCTATTATTTTCTCTCCCCCCCTTTTGGAAAGCAGTTAGGGTTAAGTGACTTGCCCAAGGTCATACAGCTAGCTTTTGATTTGTGTGTGTTGTGTCTGAGGCCAGATTTGAACTCAGGTCCTCCTGACTCCAGGGCTGGTACTCTATTCACTCTGCCACCTAGCCGCCCTGTTGCTATTATTTTCATTCTTGGGTAGTTTATCATCCAGTTCAAAAACCTGCCTGCTCTTCAAGGCTTTGTGCTAGAGCAGTAAAAACAAAAATGAACCAGTCCCTGCCTGACCTCAAAGAATTTACATTCTTTTTAGTTAACATTTTTTGAGTACCACTATGAACACAGCACATTCCGATATACTCTGATACCAATGTAATGGGGGAAAGAGGTAGAAAAAATTTTTGTCCTTATGAAGCTTATATTCTGAACAGACTGACAAAACCTTGTGCTATGAACAGATCACTACAATGAATTGAGCAACCAATCAGATGCATGTAACACAGCAATGGCTCATTCATCAGTCAACCTTGGAGACTGAGTTGTTCTATAAAAGTTAATTTTCCAAGTAATTGATGCTTAACCCTTCAAGCATTAAAATGTCTGGTGGTTAAAGCCAGAACTGGGAGGAGAGTCCTGGTACCTTTCTTTGAGGTCTGAATTTAGAGAGCTGCTTCCTGCATCCTAGAAACAGCAGATTTTAATGCCAAGTTACAGAGATTAATTTGTGAAAATAGGAAATTTCCTCAGGCCAATCTGTGCTTCTCTTTCCTTTGTGTTAATCATTGTGGTTGTAAATATTTCTAATATGCATTTCATACTTTTCTGCTTTCTTATGCAAGGGATTCTGTATATAATTAACCTTTTGGAACTAACAAAGGGTTAGCATGGACCATAATGCAGTTCTTTGCTTTTAAGCTTTCTGTCCCCTCTCAAGTATCAAACCTAAATTAAGGTGGTGGCTCTGGGAATTTCTAGGATGGGATGGATGTGAGAGCTAGTCAAGAGATGGAATGAAGAAAGAAGATAGTGATAAGAGTCAGAGATCAGTGATACCATTAACAGAAATAGGAAAGGCAAAAAGAAAAACAGGTTTATGGAGAAAGATCCATTCGAACTGGGTTCAGTTCAAACTTCCGGTTGTTTGAATTGCCCTCAGGGTGTGCAGGGTGGAGACATCCAGTAAGTGGTTTGGAATGTAGGTTTAGGTTGTGGGAAAAAGGTCAGAACCAAAGGTATCCATATAGAAGGCTGAGTACATATACTTGCAGAAGCCTGTGGGCTCCCACTTACGTGATCTCTCTGTCTCTGTCCCTCTCTGTCTCTGCCTCTGTCTCTCTATCTCTCCCCCTCCCTCCTTTCTTCTCTTCCTCCTTCTCTTCCTCCCCCTTCCCTCTTTCCCTCTTCCTCTTTCTCACCCTATCCTCTCTCTCTCCCTACTTCCCTCCTTCTCTACCTCTTCCCCTCTGTCTCCCTCTCCCTTTCCCTCTACCTCCTTCCCTCAAGGCACTCACATTCTACTGGAGGTGACAAAAAGCAAATACCAAAGTACATGTGATATATAAAGAGCAGGTGGAAGGTCATCTCTGAAGGTTGTTGCTATTTAAAATTCACAAACTAAGGAGCTAGAGGGTCATGCTCAGTGACCATCAGGAAAGTAAGTATGGTTGAGTAGTAGAGTACATGGAGGAGAAAAAAGTGTAGGAAAACCAGGAAGGCACGAAGAGCTTTAAATGACAGGATTTCATATTTGATCCAGGAAGTTTAAGGGGCCACTAGAGATAACTGAGTAAATTATTTTTTGTCAGTTGTGTCTGATTCTCTGTGACCCCATTTAGGTTTTTCTTGGCCGAGATACTGGATTGGTTTGCCATTTCCTTCTCCAGCTTTCCATTTTACAGGAAACTGAGGCAAACAGGGTTAAGTGATTTACCCAGGGTCATACAGCTAGTAGGTATCTGAGGTCTGATTTGAACTCAGGAAGATGAATCCAAACCCAGCACTCTATCCAGCATTCCACCTAACTGCCCAATAAACCGTCTGATCCTGCAGACCTTTATTTAGGAAAATCACTTTGGCAGATGAATGGAGATTGATTTGGAGTTGGGGAAAGACTTGAGGCAAGTTGACCAACCAGAAGCCTGTTTTAATAGCCCAGGCATGAGATGATGAGGTCTTGTGTCAGGATAGTGGTAGTTGTATGAGTGGAGAGAAGGGGACTTAAGACAAGAAATGTTGTAAAGGTGAAAATGTCAAGACTTGGTGACAGGTTGAATCATGGTATTAGTGTGAGAGGATGATACTTCAGGATGATACTAAGGAGTTGAGCCTGGGTGACTGGGAGGATGGTAGTGTCCTTGACAATTATAACCCAGTTTGGGGGGGGGAAGAGTTCAGGTTTAGACATGTCAGGTTTATCCTATAGGACATCTAGTTCAAGATATCTAAGGCAATTGGTGATGTTTGACAAGCTCAGGAGAGATATATAGATCTGAGAATCATGTGCATAGAGGTGATCATTGTACCTAACTGATGAGATCACCAAGTCAGATGTCTGGTTTCAGATTCCACCTGTGCCATTTAACTGCATGACTTTAGTCCTATGTCCTCGCCTCTGGGCCTGGGTTTCCCAGTCTATAAAATAAAGGGGGTAGGATTAGCCCCAAGGGGCTTTCTACCTTAAAATCTATAACCCTGTGACTCCCAAGGCCAGAGAGGAACCTTCTGACCTGAAGGTGATTGTGAAACTGGAAGAGGCAGATTAGTGTTTGAAATCTTTGCCTAGGCAACCAAGTAATATAAGACCTGTAATGATTTGTTTGTCATTTATATGCTGAGATCCTCTCACATTCTGTTAAAATTTTTAGACTGTTTTCAGTGGACAGGGTAGGGAAGGAGATGCAAAGGGGACCTCATCATGACTTCTAAAGTGAGGTGTTAAAAAGAGAAATTTCTTTCCATTTTTAATTTAAATTTTAAGGATATCTTTTGATTTTACATTACTTTCATTTATCATTATAACACTGCTTCTTCCCAGAAAGCTGTTATAACAATTTTTTAAAAGAAAGGGAAAAAACATTTTAGCAAAATTGACTTGTACCTTAACTAAGTTCAACATTATGTTTAGAGTTCCACACTCTTTTTTTTTTTTGCTTTTTTGGAGGACAGTTGGGGTTAAGTGACTTGCCCAAGGTCACACAGCTAGTTTTTTTGTCCAAAGTCACACAGCTAGTTTTTTGTGTTAAGTGTCTGAGGACGAATTTGAACTCAGGTCCTCCTGACTCCAGGGCCAGTGCTCTATACACTGCACCACCTAGCCACCCCTTAGAGTTCCACACTCTTGATCCCTCACCACTGCAAAGGAAGGTGTATCCCTCCCTTTCTAATTTCCAGGTAGTAGAAAGATATCCAAGATCATCTAGTTTCAGGAGTCTACTGTTTAGAAACTGCCTTATAAAGGGACCCATTCTTTTATACTATAGTGGAAGTCACAGGTTCTGAACTGGAAGGGATATCAGAAGCCTATAATCTAGTCCAGGGGTGGGGAACCTACGGCCTCTACAAGTTCAAGTGCAGCCCTTTGACAGAATCCAAATTTCATGGAACAAATCCTCTTAATAAAGGATTTTATTCTGTAAAACTTGGACTCAGTCAAAAGGTCATACCCAAGGACCTAGAAGGCCTCAGGTTCCCCACTCCTGATCTAGCCCATACCTGAATAAGAATCCTTGCTAAAGAGGTAGCATCCAGTTTTTATTTGTAGAGGTCCTAGGTTTGAAGCCTTCCTCTGTCACTTATGACCTATGTGACCTTGGACTAGTCATTATCCTCCATGAGCCTCATCTGGAAAATTAGGGGAGATGGACTGAATGACCTTTGAAATTCCTTCTAGCCTTAGATCTATTATTCCGTGACTTCTAGTAAGGGGGAATCTGTGACCTCTAAAGGCAACTTACTACACTTTGGGATGGATCTACTTGTTGGAAAGTGTTTATTTACACCTAGCCAGAGTGTCTCACGCCTTCTCTACTTTTTCTCCATTCAATTTCACCTTTTTTCAGTACTCACTGTACATGAAAATATCTCTGTGTGTGTTTGAGAAAAACAAACAGTTGGGATAGAGGGAAAAGAGTGAGGAGATAGAGGGGGGAAGAAGAGAGGGGACTGTAGGCAGGAATAATTATTTTGATTTTAGCTATTGTCCAAAATAATTTTTAAAATGTGTATATCATATATAATAGCTCACATCTATAGTTTTTAAGATTTGCAAAGTATTTTTAGATTTGCAAAGCACAATTCCATGAGGCAAGTATTACTGTCCCCATATTACTGATGAGGAAACTGAGGCTCTGAGAGTTTAACATAAGCTCTTTTCAAGTAGAGATTGCTTCATTCTTTATATTTATATCTATAACACCTGGCATATAGTAAGTGGTTACTAAAGTATGTTGATGGATTTGTTAAGAGACTTGCCATGACCACCCAGCAATCAAACCTATATCCCCTGACTTCTAAATCCAGCATATTCTATCAGTTACACCAAATTGCCTCTTGTTTAAAAGGAACAAGAGGGTGGGACAGTAAGGAAGTTAGAAATTATTTAGAAAATTAGACCCTAATTTATCTCAGTCTTGGCTTTGCTTTTTTTTTTTTTTCCACTTTTGGAATTCAGTGACCTGAAGGGTATTGTCTTTCTGCCCTTCTGAACCAAACACAAGATGACAAGATATATTGTTGTTTTCCAGGAGTTTAAAGTATTACTTGGCCATGTGGCACTTGGGTGGAGTCTATAAATTGTTGGCAACTTGCCTTGAAAAAATTGAGGAATACAGTTTGCCAGACTGACTCCATCTGATTAATAGAGACATTGCATTTAAAATTCTTGTCTATGGTACACAAAATGTTCTCCTGAGAGAGGTGGGGAATGGGCATTGTTCCCATTTACATGACACTTAGATTCATGAATTTGGTTACTAAATTCTTGTTAAAAAAGTAAGACCCCCAAATAACTAGTAATGTCTTTCAGTAGAAAGTTGAATAAAATTTTGTCAAAAAAAATTAGAGTAACTAATATTCTCCTAGGATATGAAAGTTCTGTTCTCTTCCTTTCCCCCTACACCAAATCCACCCATCCAGTTTGGCCAAGAATGACTATATTTGGCATCAAAAGATCAACTGTTTATGTAATAGGATGGAGGGGAGGGGGCACTGCTGGAAAGGTGGGGAATAAAGTACATTCAATTCAATTCAGCAGCATTTATATAGGCTCCTAGCCTCAACTTTGGATGGGAACTTAGAAGTCATCAAATTCAACCACCTCATTTTACAGATGAGGAAACTGAGGCCCAGAGGTCCAATGACTTGTTTAGGGTCATATAGGTAGTAAATGACAGACCTGGGATTCAAACCCTGTTTCTCCTAATTCACTCTTCTTTTGCATCAACTATATACTAGGCACTGTGCTAGGTGCTGGGGAAAACTAAGAATAAAAAACAGAGGAGACCTTGCCCTCCAAAAGCTTCCCTTCTCCTGGGAGAATGCAGTGCACACAGGTCAATAACTATACAATCTATGGAAAGGCAGCTCAGGACGTGAGGGAGAGAGCACCAATAGCTAAAAGTTAGAAAATCACATCACATTAGCAGAGTTTTGAGACATGACAAAGAAAGTAATTCAATGGTAACATTTTCCTCATTTTTCAGCACTTTAAAGCACTTTGAGCTGAAATGATCTTTACAATGAGAACTTAGCTATACTGTAAGTAGTCAGTGCTTGAGCCATTCAAGAAAGGACACAAGCCAAATTCGGTTCACTGAGCATTTGGCCTTTTGCTCCAAAAGTTGCAGATTTTTTTTACCAGTGATACTTCCAGAGGCATCCTGGGGCACTCGAGTCAAAATGACAGTGAACTGGGAATCAGGCTAAAAACTTGCTTTGGAATCTGGCTCTGACATTTACAATCAAGACCTTGCGTCAAGCTATTAGACTTTACTGAGTCTTATTTTCCTCATCTGTAAAATGGGTCTAATTATATTCATGCACTCTACCTTGCTGATTGTTTAGGAAGAAAGTGATTTATAAATTTTAAAGCACTATAGAAATGTGAGATGTTATCCTAAATAACATTACTGTCTTCTCTGCTGTCAGCCCTTCTCTTGTAGTATTCTCTGCACATTATTTTTTTTTTTCATTTCAATAATGAGAAATGGCATAATATTGAACCCATCTTATCATTCAAACTGTCCCTTTTATCAGGTCACATAACCAGAGGCCACATAGTGTGGTGTTTAGAAAAACCAGTCATGAGTCTGGAAGACAATTTCATTTCAAGCCCTGCCTTTTGACGTCTAGTGACTTTCTGGGCCTAGCTACTTGACCTGGAAGTGGCGAATTCCCTAATATTATAAATTGCAGAATAATTATCCATATGAATTCATTAGGAATTCCCCATGCCAGAGTCACAGTGAAATCACAGGCCCAAACCAAAACAAATAAAAAAGTCAGAATATTTTGGTGGGCTAAACTATAAAGCAGAACCCCTTCTCAATTCCCTTATCTTTAACATTAAAATGTAATAATATCTTCTGTTGATTTTGTTTACATTCTCATCCATTCCTGGAGCTGAAAGGGACATCAGCAGGTCATCATGGTCATCCATCTGTCAGGACATTATTTTTATAACATCCTTATGAGGTAGGGAGGGACAGGTTATGATGATGGAATTGTTTATTTTATGAAGACATAAACACAGAAAAATAAAATTATAGTGTCTTGGATTAAATCCCAAAGAGATGACAGGAGACAGAGGATAAGAATAACACAGACACCATCCTCTCCCAGGGTCAACCTTTTGCTTGTAGATTCCATTAGGATACCCCTTCAATTTTGGTAACAGATAGCAGGATGCTTTGAAAGCAGGAGCCTATGGTAGCCAATACTGAAACTGACCAAAGGAACAATGGATCTGAAAACTTTCCATTGAATTCAGCAAGTTATTTATTAAATGTCTACTATGTGTCAGACACTCCCTTAGTGTCTGTGGTTAGAAATGCAG
This sequence comes from Petaurus breviceps papuanus, assembly GCF_028583685.1. Lineage (NCBI taxonomy): Eukaryota > Metazoa > Chordata > Mammalia > Diprotodontia > Petauridae > Petaurus > Petaurus breviceps. The sequence goes on along the minus strand of NW_027186492.1, from coordinate 4,855,364 downwards.
AAAAGGTCCCTGACCTCAATGACCACACATTCTACTGGGCATAAAAACATGAACACAGAAAAGAAAATAAAAAAATATGGAGAAAATAATTTCAGGTGCACAGATAGTGGTGCAGTGGATAAAGTGCCTGATATGGGGTCAGGAAGACCCAAGTTCAAATTGGGCTTCAGACACTAGCTGTTTGACCTGGTGCAAGTCACTTCGCCCTCTTTGCCTCAGTTTCCTCATCTGTAAAATGAACTGGAAAAGAAAATGGCAAACCATCTCTGCCAAGAAAACTCCAAATGGGGTCTCAAAGAATCAGTCATAACTGAAACTACGGAACAAAAACAACAACAATTTCAGGTGGGGATAGTAAAGGTGAGGAAAGGAGTCCTTACAGTTTGGGGGTTGGGTGGGGATGCAGAGAATCAGGAAAGGTTCCATGTGGGGCTTAAGCTGTACCTTGAAGGGAGCTATGAATTCTAAAAGGGAGAGAGCATCACAGACATGTGGGACCCCCTGCATAAGGGCACGCTGAAGCCACTTGACCTTTCTTCACATACAAACTAACAGAATAAAAGAGCTAACAAACCCCCAGTTCTTTCCTTTAAGAGAATTTAGCAAATCTAAAAAGTGTTATATAAATGGGAATTCTTCATCATCCTTATAGAGCATGATGATGAGGCTTCTCACAGGGCTGGTTGTCTTTTTCTGGATACACTCCAGATTGTCAGTATTTTTCATAAAATATGCCCAGAATTGAACACAGAACTCCAGAAATGCCCTGACCAGGGTAGGGTACATCAGGATTATCACCTCTCTCATTCTGATTACTACAGTTCTATTAATAATGTCTAAGGATGGGGCAGCTAGGTGGCACAGTGAATAGAGTACTGGCCCTGAAGTCAGGAGGACCTGAGTTCAAATGTGACCTCAGACACTTAACACACACACCAAAAAAATAACTAGCCGTGTGACCTTGAGCTTAAGTCACTTAACCCCAATTGCCCTACCTTCCCCCCTCCAAAAATGAAAAAAAAAAAATAAAGAAATAATGACTAAGGTTATATTAGCATTTTCAGCCAGCATGTCACACTGTTGACTCACATGAGCTTGCAATTCTCTAAAATCCCTGTCTTTTTCATAATTCAGTTCAACATTTATTAAGCACCACCTATGTACAGATGTACATAATGTCTTCTAGACATGTCTACCATTTTGTATTTGATTTTTTTCCTTAAATTCAAGCATAGGGCTTTGCATTTGCTCCTTTAAATTTCATCTTAAAGTTATATATACTTTTGTTCTGGCCGATTGAGATTTTATTCTGCCATCCAAAGAGAAGCTATCCTTCCCAGCTTCATGCCATCTGTAGATTTATAAGTATGTAATTCATGCCTTCATACTAGAGGCATGAACAAGACCAAAGTCTGACCACTGGGATATTTCCACAAGAGACCTTCCTCCAGGTTGACATTGAGCTATCAACTAATTACCACTCTTTGGGTCCAGTCATTCAAGATCTGAATCATAGGCTTATAGATTATAGAGCTGGAAGGGATACTTGAAGTCATCTAGTACAGCCCCCTCATTTTACAAATGAGGAAAACAAGCCCCAGAGGCATTAAGTAATTCACCCAAGGTTACCCCTGTAGTAAGTGGCAGAGCTGAGATTTGAACTCTGGCCCTCCATAAGTTCAGCACTCTATACCAAACTGAACACACCTACCTGTCCACATCTCTCCAGCTTGTCTGCAATGATGTCATAAAATAGTTTGCTTTTTGAATTTTTAAGAACCCCCTCAAAATACTTATTTTACTCATTGTGTACAACACTAAGGTGACCACATTTTGAAACTTCAACCGTCCTCCTCCATGTCTTAAAATTCCTGGCTTCCTTTTCATACTTAGCCCAGGTACCACTTCCTCTTGCCACTCACCCACCCCAGCTGCTAGGTTCTCCCCCCAGAAGATTGCCTTCTATATACTGTTATTTATTTTGCATGTACTGATTTCTAGCTTTTGCCTCTCAGTAAAATTGAGGGCAGGGACTATTTTTGCTTTTTTTTCGTATCCCAATGCTTAGCTCAGTGCCTGGAATATAGTAAGTGCTTAATAAATGTTTGTTGATTGATTGAGTAATGATAATAATAATATTCATACATACATATAAATGTATAGTCACACATATAAGTAAAGGGATATAAATAGAGGTATGTGTGTGTATCCACATGTGGGTATACCTACATGTGTGTAGACATATATATATATATATATTTATACACACACACTTCTCTTTAGCCCTATCTCTAACTATATATATATATATATACATATATATATATGTCCACTCACACACAGACTTACTGATATAAGTATATAAGTATCTGATCCTCTGTCCATCTAATCCTCATAACCACTTGATTATATTTATATCCACTAGGATATAGATATTAGACATAAATACATTGTACTCATTTTACAGATAAGGAAAATGAGGTTTATTGACTTGCCCAAGGTCATATGACTAGTAAGTGTCTGAGGTCAGATCTGAACCAAGGTCTTCTTGATTCTATCCATTATGCCATGGATGAAGATTTAGTTTGTAGTAAAGAGGAGACTGAGAAGGGGGTGGGGGAGAGAAGAATGTAAGGGGAAGAGGGAGAGAAGAAAGTCTGTTCTGTTTGAATCCAAAGGCACATAATTTTGCAAGCACTGGCATTGTTGTGGCTAGATGGGAGACTCAGGGCTGGAGCAGACTAACAGGTGTGGGGGGCTTCCTCAGATAATGCTTTGAAAAAGTGAGAATTGGCCAAGAGGTGACATAGAAGCAGGAAAACTCCATATGCCCTCCATAACAACCTTAAATACCTACAAAAAATAACTCTAAACAAACTTTAGGGCTACAGAACCCACAAAGCGACAGAGAGAAATAAACTTCCCACTGAAGACAGCCTGGCAAGCACATTGGGAGCCAAGCCCAGCCCAGCCCTGGGTGAGTCTGTGGTTTTAGCCTCAGGGCAGCCACCACAAGCTCCCAGCTAGAGGGACTTTGGGAGAGTGGATCACCAGCAGCTGTGGTTGTTTCCAGAATTATCAACCCATAAATGCCAAAGACAAAGTGAGAGGTCAGTGTGGACTTTGTGGGAACAGAAGGTCCAGGAGTGCAGTCCGGTCTCTGCCCCCCAGGAGAAAAGTGTTTGAGGGGCAGCAGTCACCACCGCATGGCTGCTTTAGAGCTCCTGGCTTGCAGATTGTAGGGAGACCAAGCCATCAGTCTGAGGGATGATCACTCATGCTTTAACCTACTTGGATCTGGATTGCTATCTAGGGTGGAGGTCCTGAGGTGCATGCCCAGTGTGCCAGAGCCAGTGGAGGCTTCTGAGAGGGCATCCACCTAATAGTTCTGGCAGCTGTGAAAGCCCCAGCGATTTGGGACAAAGCTCTTCTCTCTGGAAGCAGAGTTCTACTGTGGCAAAAAGCTCAAAAGTCAGATAATTGAGTGGCAACGTGAGCAAGCAAAGGAAGCAAAGCAAGTACAGCAATCTGACTTTGGATTTCTTTTTTGGGACCAAAAAGGATTAAAGCATGGAACAGGAGGAAGACAATGAAGTCAGAACTCCTGCACCAAAAGCTTCCAAGAAAAATATGAATCGGTTACAGGCCATAGAAGAGCTCAAGAAAGATTTTGAAAACAAATAAGAGAAGTGGAGGAAAAATTGGGAAGAAAATTGAGAATGATGCAAGAAAATCATGAAAAGCAAGTCAACAACTTGACTGAAGAAAATAACACCTTAAAAATAGACTAACTCGGGGTAGCTAGGTGGCGCAGTGGTCCTGGAGTCAGAAAGACCTGAGTTCAAATCTGGCCTCAGACACTTACCACAAAAACTAGCCTGTGACCTTGGGCAAGTCACTTAACCCCAATTGCCCTCCAAAAAGCAAAAAAAAAAAAAATCTAGTTGGGGGTGGCTAAGTGGCACAGTGAGTAAAGCACCAGCCCCGAAGTCAGGAGGACCCGAGTTTGGTTCCAGCCTCAGACACTTAACACCCACACAAAAAAATACTAGCTGTGTAACCTTGGGCAAGTTACTTAACCCCAATTGCTCTCCAAAAAGACAAACAAAAAAAAAAAAAATAAGACTAACTCAAATGGCAAAAGAGGCTCAAAAAGCTAATGAGGAGAAGAATGTCTTAAAAAGCCAAATTTGCCAGATGGAAAAAGAATCTTAAAAGCTCACTGAAGAGAATAATGCCTTCAGAATTAGATTGGAGCAAATGGAAGCTAGTGACTTTATGAGAAATCAAGATACTATTAATCAGATCCAAACAAATGAAAAAATAGAAGGCAATGTGAAATATCTCATTGAAAATACCACTGACCTGGAAAATAGATCCAAGAGAGATAATTGAAAAATTATTGGACTACCGGAAAGCCATGATCAAAAAAAGAACCTAGAAATCATCCTTCAAGAAATTCTCAAGGAAAATTTCCCTGATGTTTTAGAACCAGAGGGCAAAATAGAGGTTGAAAGAATCTACCAATCAACTCTTGAAAAAGAAACCTCCTAGGAATATTATAGCCAGATTCCAGAATTCCCAGATCAAGAAGAAAATATTACAAGCAGCCAAGAAGAAACAATTTGAATATTGTGGAAACATAATCAGGATAACACAGGATCTGGCAGCTTCTACATTGAGGGATCAAAGGGCATGGATTATGATATTCCAGAGGGAATTCCAGAGCTGGGATTAAAACCAAGAATCACCTACCCAGCAAAACTGAGTATCATGTTTCAGGGGAAACTGTGGTCATTCAATGAAATAGATAACTTTAAATCATTCTTGATGAAAAAACCAGAGTTGAATAGAAATTTTGACATTCAGATACAAGAAGCAAGAGAAGCATGAGAAGGTAAACAGGTAAAAGAAATCATGAGGAACTTATCAAAGTCTAACTATATTCCTACATGGAAAAATGCTAATTGTAACTTATGAAACTTTTCTCAGTATGAGAATAGTTGAAGGGAATACACACACATACATATATATGTATATATAGGAGGGTATATGGGCATATGAATACATATGTTAGTGTGTGTATATATGTGTACAGGTATACATAGACAGAGGGCACAGGACCAATTGAATAGGAAGGGATGATACTTAAAAGGTGAAATTGAGAGGTGAGAGAGGAGTATAATGAGAGGAGATGGGGAGAGACAGAATGGGATAAATTATCTCATATAAAAGAGGCAAGGGAAAACTGTTACAATGGAGGGGAAGAAGGGAATGAGTCAACCTTACTGTCATTGAATTTGGCTTAGGGAGGGAATGACATACACACTAAATAGGGTATCTCACCCTACAGGAGTGTAGGGGGGAAGAGGATGAGAGGGGGGATGATGGAAGGGAGGGCAGGTTGGGGGGAGGGAAGTTGGAAGCACCCACTTTTGAAAAGGGACAGGGTCAAAGTAGAGAATAGAACAAGTGGGGGTTGGGATAGGATGGAGGGAAATATAGTCAGTCTTTCACAATATATCCACTATGGAAATGTTTTGCATAGCTACACATGTACAACCTATATTGAATTACTTATCTTCCCAGTAAGAGTGGGTGATGGAAGGGAAAGAATCTGGAATTCAGAGTTTTAAAATTAAATGTTTAAATATATATTTTTTTACATGCAACTGTGAAATAAGATATACAGGCACTGGGGTATAGAGATCCATCTTGCCCTACTGGAAGTAGGAGGTAGGATGGGGGAGGATATAGGAGAGAGCAGATTGGGGGAGGGGGTATACAGTGAGATCACTGTTTTGGGGTGGTGGGTAGGGGAAAGATGGGGAGAAAATTTGTAACTCAAAATCTTGTGGAAATGAAAGATGTAAACTAAAAATAAACATAAAATTTAATTTAAAAAAGAAAGTAAGGATTTCTTCAGTGCTGTTCAGAGTAAATTCTGTCAGGGTTTTCTTGAGGGGTGACCCTTATGGTAATAAATGCAGTAATCCCTGCATAAGAAGAGTTAGGAACCCAGACTCTCTTTAGGCACTCTTAGCTGAAAAGGAGAATTGTTGGCAATATTACTGAATACTTACACAATGAAAATGGTAATCCAGTGGCATAAAGCTGAACTCTAGCCTCCTTTCAGAAAGGCACACTTTTTTTCTCTTTAGCTGATTTTAACTTAATTTATTTTTGCCAGTTACATGTAAAAAAAAGTTTTAACATTTCTTTTTTTCAAATTTCGAGTCCCAAATACTCTCCCTCTCTCCACTCCTTCCCTCATTCAGAAGACAAGCAATTTGTCATAAGTTATATATATGTAAATTTCCATGTAAGTCATGTTGTGGAAGAAAACAGACCAGAAAACTTAAGAAAAATAAAGGAAAGTAAAGAAAAAGTCATTCCAATCTGCATTCAGCTTCCACCAGTTCTTTCTCTCAAGATGGACAGCGCCTTTCATCATGAGTCCTTCAGAATTATTTTGGATCATTGTATTGCTGAGAATAGCTAAGTTATTCATAGTAGATCATCACACAATATTGCTATTACCATGTACAATGTTTTCCTGGTTCTACTCATTTCCTTTTTAATCAGTTCATGTAAGTCTTTCCAGATTTTTCTGAGAGCATCCTTCTCACCATTTCTTATAGCACAATAATATTCTATTATAATCGTATACTACAAGTTGTTCAGCCATTCCCCAACTGATGGACATCCCCTCAATTTCCAATACTTTGCCACCACTAAAAGAGCTGCTACAAATATCTTTGCATAGATAGGTCCTTTTCTTTTTGTTTGTTTGTTTGTTTTAAATCTCTTTGGGATACAGAATTAGTAGTGGTATTTAGCCCTTTAGTCATAGTTCCAAATTGCTCTCCAGAATGGTTGAATCATTATACAACTTCAGCAACAGTGCATTAGTGTTTTAATTTTCTCTCCTTTGCTAATTTTAAATATAAACAGATTTCAGCTCCCAATTCAATGCAATGGCTACTTGTAATAGAGATTTTTGGCAACTTCAGTGCTGACTAGTTTATTTTGCAAGTTTTAATACCAGAAACAATTAAATACTCTTTTTCCTAAGAACTCACACCTTTTAAAACTATATCTCAACCCTCTAATTTGAGGATTTAGGAGAGCAACCACTAGATAAAAATAAAGTTTCTAAAAATACAGTTTATCCCTTGCCTAAGAACCATGTCTGAACCTAGTTATCTCAGGATCAAAGCCAGAAGGGAGCTGTCCAACTTGAATAAGAATCCTCTCCATAATATACCAAATAAGTGGCCAAGAAGTCTTTGTGGGAAAGACTTTCTGTGAGAGAAACTCATTACCTCCCTTGGCGTCTCATCTACTTTTAGATGACTTTAAATGTTAAGAAGTCTTCACTTACATAAAGCTTAAGTCTTCATCTTCCATTGCTCCCTAGTTCTGCCTTCTGGGACTAAATGGAATCGAGTCATTTGAGGATGAGAAGAGGTCTTGAAAATATTTCAGATGGGCTTTGAGTAAGATACTCCCAAGGCTATTTAGGAGGATACTTGCTCCAGATAACCTGGAAAGTCTGATGGACATGCCCATGTGATAAAAAATAGGTGTGTCAGATCTAGAACTCCAGCAGAATTGGGGAGCATGAGAGTCAGAGGATTGGGTGCAGGACAAGGCTCTTAATGAATCTGTGACAGAAGCTTGGCCACCCTGATGCTTGTCAATGGGAGGCTTCTCAGAGTTTGTAGTTACAGGGCAGGAACCTTGGTGTGGAGCAGGATGGGAAGGGTTCATAGATTTAGAACTAGAAAGAAGCTCAAAGACCATCTAGTCACAGAATTTCAGAGGGGGAAGGTACCTCAGTAGCTATTTAGCGCAAACCTCCTGCCCTCCCATCCCTTTGTTTTGCAAATGAAGAAACTGAAGCCCTGAGAGGGTGACTTGCTGAACGTCACATAAGAAGGGAGTAGCAGAACCCAAGTCCTCTGATAGTGCTGAATTCTTCCTCTCAGCTCTGACCCTTGGGGTCTCCTTTCTTGACTCTCTAGTCCAAATTTATTTTATCTTCCTTAGCTCCCTCTTTGGTCTATAAGGGAACAAAGTTCTTTTCTTTTGGGGCATCAGATGTACTTCTAATTTTTTTTCTTTTAACTTAATATCTACTTCACTTCCCTCAAAATTCAGTATGTATCCCATTGGGCCCTACTCCAATAATCTTGGTTTAACTTTATCCCTTTATTGTATATTATATTTTTAGTAGCTGTTCTCTCAACCAAACTGGAAGAATTCGTCCTGGATTCTCTTTATCTTTGTCTCTGCCCTTATTCTCTGAATCTAAGAAGCATGAAAAGTAACAAAAAGGCAAATTTAGGCTTAATTTAAGGAAAAATTTGCCAATAATTAGTGCTATCTAAAAGTAGGCAGTAAGTTTCCCTTCACCAGAAGTCTTCAGAAAAAAGCTGGATAAGAACCCTGGTGGGTGTGTCATACAGACAATAAGGATTCAATCTGTGTTGTTTTTCAGCATCTCATGTTCAGGTGTGGGTTGTGCTCTATAGTCCCTGGGTTCTCTTCCAATTTTTCCAAAGTATCCAGAATCTCAGAGCTAGAAGGGATGTTAGAAATCATTTGTCTCTCCCAGATGAGGAACCTGAAACCCAGAAAAGGAAAGTGAGTTGCTCAAGGTAACACAAGTGTCAAAGCTATGACCTGAATCCCCTGTGCTACACTTATTACCTTTCAGTTTCCTCAACTCTACCACTCTGGACCAACTCATCCTGGCTACTCTCTGTCAACTCCAACCACACAAAAGTCAGTTGTAATAATTTACAAAGTCAAGAAGAGCCCATTTGCCCATGCGCCTCTTCTACCCCTCCCCCCCATTCCCTCTTTTCACTGTTTCCCCTCTTCTGGCTTTCTTGTGTCTTTCTACTGATGGAGTATGTGTGTGTGTGTGTGTTTGTCTTTGCCCCCCTAGAGCTCCTCTTCTTTCACCTTTCTAGGCAGAAGAGTTGGCCTAGCTTGGTGCAGGGAGATGGCAAAACCTTGCCCAGGAGTTCATAAGATGGGTCTTCCATTCTCATTGGTTTCCCTCCAAACATTTAAAAATACTTAAGGGAACAAAGATCTGATTAGTTAGAAATTAATGAAAGGTAAGAGATGCTGTCTGACATTTTTGCTCAAGGTTCTAGAATTAAGCCATATGCCATATATGACTCTAATCTAATCCTGGCTCATAACAGCAGCACATTCGTGTTGTTGGACTCCAGGGAGAACAGGTGAAAGAATGACTAGACCCACACAATTTTGCTGTGATGTAAATTGTTGATTCCCAGTGTCCTTAAACCTAAAAACTTTAAAATCTCCCGCTTTAGGGATAACATCAGCTATGATTATATTTGCCAGCTTGTTCTCTGCATTATCCTTTCCCCTATCTTAAATTTTTTTTAACTAAAAAATTTTTTCTTTTTCCTTTTCGGAGGGCATTTGGAGTTAAGTGACTCACCCAAGGTCACACAGCTAGCTTTTGTGTTAAGTGTATGAGGCCAAACTTGAACTCAGGTCCTCCAGACTCTAGGGCCGGTGCTCTATTCACTGCACCACTTACCTGCCCCATCTCCTATCTTAAATGAGCCTACACTTTTCAACCGCTCTCCGCCCATCTCTGAACTGGTTACTATGGTGACCTGATTAGGCCAAAAGTGTTAACAGTTCCTATCTGTTGGACACCAATTATAAAAAGTTAAAATAGACTCTGGTGTAATGCCCTGGTAATCTCACCAGAGATGTGTCAATCTCTGCTCTCTCTGAGGCTGCTGTTATCTCCTCCCTGGGCTATTCCTGTCTCTGCTCAGCTATCTCTCTCCCAGCTTTCTGGCATCCTAGGGCTCACCAAAGATGGGTTTAAGCTTACTACTTAGTCTAGGACTGAAGTCATTAAATCATGTGAAGTATTACTCAGAGTACAAGAAAATGGAGTGGTGGGTCGGGGAAGCTGAGGGGCCAGTCTGGCATTTTAGCATCCTGGCTCATGTGACTCTCAGTCTCGAAGTTGTTTGTTAAACCAGCCTCTTATTTTAAACAGATGGGATTGGAAACTTGGCTCTGGGAAGAAATTTAAACATAACTTTTCTGTCGTGCTTTGTTTTTGTAAATTAGTTTGATGAAGCCTGTTTGACAGAATAGTCTATCTTAAATTAATTGTTTTTCGGCTTTGCTTCCGTAGGATCTCCACCCTAAATTTACCTGTGCCAACTAACAACTAATCTAAATCCAGATCCCATTTCCCGATAGTGTCTTTCTCTCCCAAGATTTAAGTCCACAATATAGGAGATTGTGGCAGGAAGCATGGGTTGGGTGGACGAGCCCCTTCCTTCCTGCCTCCACCCTCGGTTCTCAGAATATTTGTGTGCCAAGATCCAAACTCCTAAGTAGCATATCCTTTCCTTCCCTGGTCCCCAGGATATAGTGTTTGTGTCTTGGTACAAAGTTTCTGGGTCTCCAAAACATGGACTGTATGGTATTTACATACTGTATAGCATTTACAAATACTATATAATATTCAACAAACCAGTGGTTTTTATCCTTGTTTTGACCCCACACTGATTAAAATTTGATTTACATTTTTTATAGAACTCAAATCTCCCCTAATTTAGTCATTTAAAATTGTGTGAAAGTTTCATTGGTCCCAAATAGTGAGCACCACAGCCTAATTTTTATTACATCTGGGATTTCTCCCATTTCTCACCCAGTTTTCCACTGGACCTCTCCACTCTCACCCCCATAGAAGAGTACCTAGTGTTGGCCCCTGACTTAGCTCCCACTGAACCAATTTCCACAACTTCTGAGCACTGGGGGTTCATTCCCAGGCCTTGATGAGGGGAACATCATCACAGAGGTCAGAATATAGGACACTTAGAAAAGTGTCTTCTCATAAGACCTCTAAAAATAGTCAGATTTACACCGTAGTGATTGTGAGAAGTTCATAACCCTGGCTTCAGCCAAGGAGAAAGGGCACTCACTTCAACCAAATGTGACTGTCAGTAGAGAAGCTGATCCCACTTGTAGCCCTGTTAATTACTGTAGGCCCAAGCACAAATGAATGCATTTCTACTTCTATGCCTTTTGATCCATTTGTGGAGATACATGTCTTAAAACAGGGCTAGCAAGACTAAGTTTTATAGAACTGTGTCATTTAAACAGAGCCCCAAGGACACATGGGGTGTGCAACAAAAATTAATTTGAAATTGTATTTGAATTAATACGTTAAACTCTTAAGAAGAGGTACCGCCACACAAACAAGTTGTGTTCCAAAAATTTATTTATCAGTCAGTTCTTTGGACCATACATAGAAAGTGTCTTAAACAGTCTTCATTCAAATTCCCAGCCAAGCCTATAAAAACCCTATACAACCTTTAATGATGGGGCTCAGCTGTGGTAGCCATGGGTCCCTAACCATTTATAACATTGTTTCTATGAGGAAATTCCTCCGTCCACACAAGAAAAGAACCTGGTAGTATCATTAATATGGCACCTGCCAGGGACCATCAGTTGTCCTGAAGCCTGGCATAGTGGATGGAGGGCTGGGTCTACCTACTAAAGGCTAAAATGAGATCATATACAGAATACTTTGCAGGGTAAAAGGGCTACATAAATTTATGTTTGTTAATGTAGTCGTTTCAGGTGAGTGGATGGAGTGCTAGACCTGCAGTCAGGAAGAATTCAAGTTCAAATTGAGCCTCAGACATTTATTAGCTATGTAACCCTGGGCAAGTCAGTTAATCTAAGTGCCTCCGTTTCCCTAGCTGTAAAATAGGGATAATAATAGTGCCTGCCTCTCAGGGTTGCTATGAGGATCAAATGAGATTTTTTTTAGAGTACTTAGCACAGTGCCTGGCACATAGGAAGTGCTTAATAATTCTTCCTTTCTTCCTCCCTCCTTTCCTTTGCCTTTTTCTTTCTTCCTCCCTCCCTACATTCCTTCTTTTCTTCCTTCTATCCTTTTCTGTCTTCCTTCTGTCCTTCCTTCCTTCCTTCTTTCTATGTTTTTTACCTTCTGAGGTTCTTGCAGGAGCCAAACTTAGGCCCTATAACTCATACTCTATGCTTAAGACTTCTTGAAAACTCTCTTGTCTTAGGTTTTGTGGCACTACCCTCTCTTCCTCAGGCTCCCTTGCTGGCTCGTCACCCACATCATTATTTCCCACCTACTCCCTACAACTATGGGTATTATCTAAGGTTCTATCCTAGGCCCTCCTCTCCTGTCCTTTCCTCTTCCCTCTCCCCTTCTCCTCTCCCCTCCCCCCTTTCCTCTCCCTCCCTCTCCCCTCCCCTCCCTTTCCCTCTTTTCTGTTCTCCTTCCCTCCCTCTCTCTCCTCTCCTCCCCTATCCCTCAACTGCCCTGTATTTAATGACTTTGTATATATTTGTATTTATTAACTCTATGGTTACCTGCATATATTTTATATATGCTTGTGATCTCTCCCATTAAGATCCTTTCGAGTAGGGATTGTTCCTTTCTTTTACTTGTATCCCCAGCTCCTAGCATTTATATGGCAATACTGGTAATAGGTGCTTAATAAATACTTGTTAATTGTTTGACTTTAAGAAGCTAGGGAGTGCCTGAACTTTTAGACTCTTAGAATTAGATCTCAGATATGAACCTTAAAATTCTAACCTCCTCATCTTACAGAGGAGGAGACTGGTCTGGGGATATGGGTCTGGTTGTAAAATTGAATATTTTCTACAGTGCAGTCTGTATGTTTTTGATTAACTATTATCTGAACATCTGGGTCTGGCTTGTTCACCATGCTAATGAGGCCAAGGTTTCAAGGTTCCTAGAAAATTAGCTTTGTTCTTTGCTAGGGTTATAGGGACTATTTCATCTTAAATCATCCACTCTGCAAATGACTTGAGGTTTTAAGCTGTCTTCCAAGAGATAGGTAACCATTTTCTCTAATTGTGCCTTATTGGTCATTATGGAAACCAGGTAAAAGAAATCCATCTGTGCAAATCTCTCACAACTACTGGAAATAGAATTCCAGTCTGCATGTCCTGCTCATTGGGGGTCTGGTATGTCATCTTGGTGTGCAAACAATAACTCATTCATTCATTATCTCAGGATAAAACATCTTAAGAGCTGGTGCTGCTGTAGCAGCAAGCACCCCAAGCATCCTCATGGTGTCTGCCAACACAGGTTCTTGGATCTGCTTTGATAAAGGAAAGCAACTCAAAATGGGTTAACAAGCTTACTTTAATCAGTCAGATATGTATCGTTTACCTAGTTCAGGGTAAAAGGGTCAGCACTCTGAACTTCAGATATACAGACAGAATTGTCAAGACAGAAACAGATCAAGTAGACAGATTTTCAAACTATCCAACCATTACATCCATACCAAACAACATCTGGGTTTCAAAGCCAGGGGGCTCTGGACAAGGGCTTTCCATAGTTTCATCTGATCAAATCACAGAACACTTCTCAAAGTAAGCCCCAAAACAAAGCTACACATCAGGGCTTATGTAGCCTTCTCTTGGCTCAGAGAATGTAACAACCTTATTGACTCACTGGCCAATGAAGTTTATCTACTGAAAAACAAGCCTCCCACCCCAGGCTCCAGGTGCACTTTAGCCTAGGGGCAGGAAAGATCTTAAAAATTTACATTTCTGTTACAGCTGCCTGGTGCAGAAACAGGTCTCAGATGGTAGTGGTACTTGCTATTAACTTGGGAGATTGCTTGTTCTAGTCTACTGAATTTAAAACTAAGAATTAAACTCTCAAGTTAAAGTCCTGGCATAGCATAGCGTGACCCCTTTCTTTAACTCTTTAAGATTTTCTCAATTCTAAATTGGGAGCAGTTGCTATGAAAATGAATTTAGTCCGTGTGTGACAATCCTTCATAAGATCCAGGTGAACTACGGGAGATCTTATGGAAAAGAGGGGGAAATGTGGGCCTGGGAGTCAGGCCTCAGGGTTCTAGTTTGGGCTCTTCTGTAAAATTATGGAATTATTAGACTAGATGATCTTGAAGGCTTCTTCCCACTCAAATATTCTGTGATTCAAACTCAAATCAGGCATAAAACAAATGGATTGTAGTGCTGGGGGGCAGGTGGAGGGCGTGGAGAACATGGTCACATTAAATAGATATAAAGTATTAAGTAAATGTAAGGTAACTGGGGTAGGGAGAGGTACTATAATCTGATACTGGCATTTATTTGGCCTTGTGATTTAGGGAACATTAGAGATGGGGAGAGATTAAAAGAGGAGGGATGGGGGGAGGGGATATTGGTGTGTGTTGTTAGGGCAAATGCAAATTGAGATTTTACAAAGCTGATGTTTTCAAGATAATTTGGGGTGAATAGAGCACCGGCCCCAGAGTCAGGAGGACCTGAGTTCAAACCCAGCCTCAGATACTTGACACACTTACTAGCCATGTGAGCTTGGGCAAGTCACTTAACCCCAATTGCCTTGCCTTCACCTCTCCAAAATAATAATAATAATAATAATAATAATTTGAAAGGGTAAGGATGGGATTTCACAGGCAAGTTCTGAGGCATAATTAGAGAAGACAGTGTATCAAGAGCCTTGGACACTGAAAGGATAATTTTCTGCCTTCCTAAAACTGTATAAACTCAAATGATCAAAAGGACAAGTTTTTCCTTTTGTTCTGATTACCGATCACAGCACAGCATGGATGACAAATCTCTCACTCATGCCTCCAGTGCTTTTTGCCTTTTTTTCTCTTTGGTGTTACTTCCTTCTCTCATGGCTGCCAGTTCACATCCTACCACTTTGTCATTTGGCTCAGAACCTGTGCCTAATGAGTCTTTCAGAAAACCAAGACATTGATAGTGCTGAGAACATTTGACTCACGGTCTGTCCTTTGGCAAAACCTATATATATATATTTTTTAATAATTTTTAAAAGCTCTACATTTAAAAACTTTTTAATCCAAATTTCTTCCTATGTAAGATCTCCCAGATTATTCAGGAAGGACTCAGCTGTTCCAGTCTAGGTGTGCTCACTTTTTTTTTTTTTTTTTTCTTTTTGGAGGGCAGTTGGGGTTAAGTGATTTGCCCAAGGTCACTCAGCTAGTTTTTTGTGTTGAGTGTCTGAGGCTGGATTTTAACTCAGGTCCTCCTGACTCCAGGGCCAGTGCTCTACTCACTGCGCCACCTAGCTGCCCCAAAGTGTGCTCACTTTTGAAGATTCTGAAAGAGTTTAAGACATTGCCTCCTCCTTTTCAGGCTGGATTCATACTTTCTCCTTGTCAAAGGCTGAAGTAAGTCTTTGGGAAGAAAATTCAGTTATTCTATCAAGCTTATGCTTAAATCACTCTGGTTTTAAAAAAAAGTGTTCCTCAGGACTCCAGACTGACACATTTCCCCCTGTATTTCTTTCTTTCTTTTTTCTAAAGGCTATGACTTCTGCCAGGTACTACAGTGGTTTGCTGAGCGGGTTGACAGAATCATCCTCCTCTTTGATGCTCACAAACTTGATATCTCTGATGAATTCTCAGAAGCCATCAAAGCCTTCCGGGGCCAAGATGATAAGATCCGTGTTGTGTTGAACAAAGCTGACCAAGTGGACACTCAGCAGCTTATGAGAGTCTATGGTGCACTCATGTGGTCTCTGGGAAAAGTGATCAACACTCCAGAAGTGCTTCGAGTCTACATCGGCTCCTTCTGGGCTCAGCCCCTTCAGAATACTGACAACCGGAGACTCTTTGAGGTGGAAGCCCAGGATCTCTTCAGAGACATCCAGAGCCTTCCTCAAAAGGCAGCTGTGCGCAAGCTCAATGATCTCATCAAAAGAGCAAGGCTGGCCAAGGTAACCCAAAAGATAGCCTTTGAAATTAGTCTTTTCTCCCCTGAATTGTTTCCTTTCTCCCTTATCCATAACGGGAGTGCTCTCTTCCACAAGGAAGATGAGAAATCGGGACATGGAGATATTCAACAAAATCCTAATGAACACTTGAGATCAGGAAGATCCTGTAGTTGTAGTAAAGTATGCCCCTTTGGGTAGTTGCTGGGGCTGTGCTACCAAGGAAAGAGTACTGAGATGGTCACCATTTAATCACAATCAAATCATGCTGACCCATAGAGTGAAGATTTAGGGGGAGATAATCAAATAGGCTGTGACTCTTGTTGGAAATTATTACATCTTATAGGCTCAAGACTATTCCAAGCATTCTGGACATAGTTCAAGGCTTTCCCACTGAGACCACCTAAGAAAAATAAATTCATTAAAGATATTCTGTAGAGAGAAAGGAAAATGACCCTTCCAAGAGAAACAAATATGGAAAAAGTACTTTTGGTAGAATTTTAGAGTTGGAAGGGTCCTCAAAGGTATCGACTAACCCCTTCATTTGGCAGATGCATCTCAGACAGATTACATGACTTGCCCTAATCAAGCATTTTTCTCTCTACCTCATAAAACTTTAAAACTGAAAGAGATCTTAAAAATCATCTAATCTAGTCATTTCAAATACAAGGGAACTGATAGGTTAAGTACCATGCCTAAGATCACACATCTTAGTTCACTGATGGTGCTGTGGCTTTCTAGCCAGATCTTCTGACTTCTGATCCACTGTTCTTTTCAGTATTCCTGTCCTTTTGGATACCAAGTGATAGGAACAATAGAGCTAACCTTTGAGTCCTCTAAAGCCAGATCATCAGTGTTTTTGTTAGGAAGAGAATGCTATTGCCCATCATTCATTGTGTTCTGGAAACAGTGAGTCACTTTCCCCTCCTTTACCCACTTCATAGCAGGATCTTCTGGCTGACCTCAGATGCCCAGCCAGTCAACATTCTGTATCTGGACATCACTTTCCTTTGGATACCATGCCCCTTCCCCTCAGCCCCCAAGGAATACCACCACCTTTTACAAACTCCAAGATTTCCATTTCTAATGTAGACTGACTTTGTATTAATGCCATCAGGTTTTCATAATCTCACCTTTCCTTTGCCAATAAAAATAACTCTCTTGGTTCCTCTGCCCCATCTATGCATTTATTAACTTCTGCCTAAAAAATATACATTCCACCCACATCTTTCAGCTAATGTACAACTGTCGAGTAATTGGGTGAGTCCCCTCCTTGTTACCCTTTCTTCTTTAACAAATCCTTCTCATTCCAGAGCAAGCTGCTTTCTTTCCAAATCTATGAGTGCTCTTGGAAAAAATTTGTCTTCCCTTGTAGTGAATTCTTTCTGTTATCTGAGTTCTCTGAAGGTGTTGGTTTCACTTCCCTTACCTAACTGATCCAACTAGGTGGAAGCCTGCCAGCCTGTAGGCACCATAACAAGCCTGCATATACAGACAGGTAAACTATGTCACATCCTTTGAAGGTTTCAAAAACTTTCAAACTTTTTTTTTTTTTGGTCTTTTTGGAAGGGGAAGGCAGTTGTAGGGTTAAGTGACTTGCCCAAGGTCACACAGCTAGTAAGGGTTAAGTGTCTGAGGGTAAATTTGAATTTGGGTCCTCCTGACTCTAGGGCTGGTGCTCTACTTACTGTACCACCTAGCTGCCCAACTTTCAAACTTATTATTTAACATTCATACTAGGAGCCAGCTTAATATGGTGAAGAGAGCCCTGCAAAAAGATTGGAAGACCCAGGATCTAGTACTAATTCTGTCACTAATTAGTAATATAACATAATAACATATTATAATGTAATATAATGTAATTTAACATAATAATAATATAATAACAATAAATAATGGGTGATAATAGCTAGCATTTATATAGCCCTTTAAGGCTTGCAAAGCACTGTAAAAATATTTTCTCATTTATCCTCACAACAACTCTGGGAGGCAAAAGCAATTGTTATCTCCATTTTACAGCTGAGGAAATGCTGTTACTTATCTAGGGTCACACAGCTAGTAGGTGTCTGAGGTCAGACTTAAAATCCGTTCTTCCTGACTCAGGACCAGCACTGGACCTGTAAAGTCACTTTTCCTCTGTTTTCTGAAACTGTTTGTTTGTTCATTAAATGAATATAATAATAACTACCTATCCAACAGGAAGCTATAAAGTATCATATAAACATCAGGGTCTGGTAGCCATAGGATGGTAGGATTTAGAGCTGATGAAGTTACTTTGTAATTTTGCTTTGTTTTTAATTTAATTTAATTTTTAATTTCTGGAATAAAACAAACATTTCCATAACATAGTACAATAAAAAAGATGATTGTACATGAAACTGGAAGTCTGCTATGCACAACTTGGTATTCTTTTCAAATGTACAACAAAATTATCATATAAATTTTTTTTCTCTTTTATTCCCCCACCCTGTGCCCTAGCAATGACTGCCATTAGACCCAAATAAGTATATATATGGAAAATTATTCTATATATACTTCTATTTATCAGTTCTTTCTCTGGATTCAAATAGCATCTTTCTTCATTGTCCTTCATAGTTAATTTGGGTATTTATAATAAACAAAATAACTTACTTGCTGAAAGTTGTTCTTAAAACAATATTTCTGTTACTGTGTGCAGTGTTAGTGTTCTCTTGTTCTGCTTCTTTTACTCTTGATTATTTTGTGTGAATCTATCCATGTTTTTCTAAGATCATCAAGCTCATCATTATATAGCACAGCAATATTCCATCACAATTATGTAACACAACTTGTTCAGTCATTCTCCAATTGATGAACATCTCCACAATTTCTAGATCTTTGCCATCACAAAGAGAACTGCCATAAACATTTTAGAACATAAAGGTTCTTTTTCTTCTTTTCTAACCATCTTTGGAATAGACCAAGTAGTGATGTTACTGAGTCAAAGGATATAGATAGTTTAATAACGTTGCATAATTCCAAATTGCTTTCCAAAATGGTTGGACCCGTTCACAATACCACCAGTAATGAATTAGTGTCCCAATTTTTCCACATCGTCTCCAACATTTGTCATTTTCACCTTCTATCACTTTAGCCAATTTGATAGGTGTAAAATGATATCTTAAGTTTGTTTTAATCTGCATTTCTCTAATCAATAATGACTTAAGAACTTTTTTTTTTGCTTTTATTGGAGGGGGGAAGGCAGGGCAATTGGGGTTAAGTGACTTGCCCAGGGTTACATGGCAAGTAAATATTAAGTGTCTGAGGCCGCATTTGAACTTGGGTCCTCCTGACTCCAGGGCCAGTGCTCTATTCACTGCACCACCTAGCCACCCCTTAAGAACATTTTTATATGACTATAAATTGTTTTGATTTCTTCATCGTAACACTGCCTATTTATATCCTTTGATCATTTATCAGTTGGGGAATGACCCACATTCTTATAGTTTACAGGATTCTTTGTATATTTTAGATATGAGACCTTTATCTGATAAACTGTCTATAAAAATTTTTCCCCCAATTTTCTGCTTTCCTTCTAATCTTTGCTATATTTTTTTATTTGTAAAAACCCTTTTTAATTCAACGTAATTGAAATTATCCATTTTACACCCAATTTTGCTATCTCTTATTTATTCATAAATTATTCACCTATCCATAAGTCTGATAAGTAATGTGTTCCATGATCTTCTAATTTTCCTGTAAAATCTCTCTATATCTTGGTCATGTATCCATTTTGACCATAACTTGGTAAATAGTGTGAGATATTGGCCCGTGCCCTGTTCCTGCCATCCTGCTTTCTAGTTTTCCCAGCAGTTTTTACCAAATAATGAATTCTTATCTCAAGAGCCAGGGATTTGAGTTGTACTGTTACTCAATCTTACAAATAGGGAACAAAACAAATAGAGATAAAAATCAATTCAATTCAATAGACAAATAATCAGCACCTGCCCACTTCCTATCAAAAACACTTTTTCTGGGTGTCAGGGAGGCAAAGACTGCCTTTATGAATGAAACTGCCTTTAAGGAGTTTACCTTCTCCTGGAGGGATGCATATGGCATGTACACAAATGAGTGTTGTACACAGAAAATTGAGAAGCAAAGTCACTAAAACATTCATTAGATTCTAGTGCTAGAGGTGGAGGGGGCAGTAGAGGTTATCTATCCATCATTTTTACAGATGAAGAAGCTGAGGCCCAGAAAGGGTAATTAACTTGCCCAAGGTCATATAGGTAATAAGGGGTAGAAACAAGATTTGAACCCAGGTTCCCTTCACTCAAAATCCATTCGTCTTTCATTTTTACCATGCTGTTCCCCAAGGTCTAAATGACTATTATTTTTTGTTGTTGCTTTTTGGAGGGAGGAGAGCAGGGCAATTGGGGTTAAGTGACTTGCCCAAGATCACAAGGCTAGTAAGTGTTAAATGTCTGAGTCTGGATTTGAACTCAGGTCCTCCTGACTCCAGGACTGGTGCACTATTCACTGTGTAATGGAGACCCGAGAATTAACAGGACAGCTAGGCCAATTATAATTTTATAGGAGTGTTTATTAACCAGCCGGGACTGCCTCTCAGACCTAAAGACAGCCCTGAGCTTTCTGTTAGACATAATTTTATAGACAATTTGATTGCTAGAAACAGAATATCAGCATTGGGTCTATTGAAGTAAAACATTCTCAGTATTCTTATTGAGGCAAAGCATTCTCAGTATTATTTTTATTGAAACAAAGCATTATCAGTATTATTCCTATTGAAGCAAAGCATTCTCAGTATTATTTTTATTGAAACAAAGCATTATCAGTATTATTCCTATTGAAGCAAAGCATTCTCAGTATTATTTCTACTGAAGCAAAGCGAAGCCATAGTCCCTTAGCAAAGCCTTGGATACAAACGTAGACAGACCTGAATCTGTGGGAATCTGTGGCATGTTTTAGCAACACAGGTGAAACATTTCTTTACTATTGGAGCCTATTAGGTGGTTTCCAAGGAACCCAGTAGGGGTCCCCTCTAGCAGGTTTAAGGGGGCTCTAGTGTATAATTTCTGGTGGGCACTTCAACTGCAGCACCTAATTGCCCCATGACTAAAATTTTCACACCTTTTCTGGGACATTAAGCTCTCTGTCCGAGCTGATGCAGAGAGCTTGCTGGGAAAACCTAGCAAGAGGCCAATCTCTGCTACAAACTTGTGTATTCTAGCACCATAAATGCAGAAGACCCTTATGTTGCTAGAGGGAGGAGTAGCCTTCCTGGAAAAGACCCAGACATTTATAGGAGGAAAGTGTCTATTTCTTTTCCTTAAGGACAGAGTCTAGAATGTTCTGTTATGTGACGTAAAAACATCTACGCCACAAATAAAGAGTGAAGATTAATACCAGAATGACTAGGGAGATGATGGAATAGTTAGAGGGGAAGGAGAGGAGTGGGTAGTAATGAGGGTCACAAAAAGGTTCTTTTCTTTGTAGAGAAGTATATAAGAAGCAAGGGTCTGAACTGCATTATACAACCTTTCGAACATGACCAATGATAGATCACAGATTAGAATTGGAAAGGATCTTCAGCATCATCTAGTCCAACCCTCTTATTTTACAAATGAGGAAACTGAGGCTGGAGAGGTTGGGGGATTTGCTCAAGTTCATACAAGCATTGAGTGTCAGAGCTGGATTTTTTTTTTTTTTTTGCTTTTTTGGAGAGGGGGAAGGTGGGGCATTTGGGGTTAAGTGACTTGCCAAAGGTCACATGGCTAATCAGAGCTGGAATTTTTTATTCAGATCCTTGGACGGCAAATCTGGTGCATGTTCTATCACACCACACTGGCTCCCCTGGCCCATATATTACCTGTTAATATGATACTCTAGCTGGGGAAGCTTTCCTTTGCTTAAATATATAAACCACCTGAATTTATCCTCCTTAGATTATTTATGTTTCATAGAAACTTAACTCTATTTTTTTTTGGTAGCTAAGTCTTTATGCCCCTCCTGACTCAATTCCTCTGTTTCACGTGTGCACTTTGAAATTATAAGAAGCCTTTTCCGAACATTTATGTGTACATGCACTATAGATAAAGCCTTTGAGATAGCAGCTTCCTTGCTTTCTATATTAATCATGAATTCCACATATTCCTTAAAAGTCTTTGTTTCTTCAGAATACAAACTGTTTCAATAAAATATTTAAAGAAGGAGGGAAGGCATGGAGGATAATTTTCAGAGACTGAGAGTTCCAGGGTCTGAGTTGAAATAGAGTACACAGCTGTTCATCATGGTGACAGGTCAGTAACTGAAGCAAATGACCTCATAATCAGCCAGGATTCATCACATATCCAGAAATAAATTGCAGTTGTACTAATTCACATTTCTCTGTGTTTCATAAAGCACTTTCATCACAGAAATTTTATGAAGCTATAGAGGGTTATTAGGATTGAAGGACTTGTCCTATGATACCAGCTATTTAATTGTCCAAGCAAGATTCGAATCCGAGGCCAGTGCTCTCTCTACTATGGCAAGTGCCTTGTCTGTTTTGTCTTGAGTTTCACAATTACCAGTTTACTCTTTTGAAGGCATAGTTTAAAGTTGTTCTGAGAAAGCATAAAACAAGTGTTTGACAATTGTGTTTTCATGCATCCTGGTGTTAAATTAAAACCATGGAAATTTGGAGATAGCTTTATGATATGAATGAATGTGATTTTTACCAAAATATGTATGATACTTGCTGAATTGCTTATGCTATGTTGACCTCTTTCCTTAAAACTCTGTTTCAAAATAAAGGAAAACTTCATAGTGTAGTGTCTGTTTGGGAACTCTAAAGGAATCATAAAATCATAGATTTTTGTAACTGAAAGGGATCATCTACTGACCAATCCTCTCATTTTACAGATGGAGAAACTGAGGCCCAGAGAGGTAGAATGATTTGTCCAAGACCAAAGTAGCAGAGCCAGGATTTGAGCTTAGCTTCCCTGACCAAAATCTGGTGCTTTTTGCGCTATCATCCCCCAAGGACATTGCATCCCTGACTAGCTCTTTCTCTGACTTGAGGAGACCACTTGCTTCTTTTCCCAACTCATGCACAAGTGAGACAGCTCCCTTAAAGGTGACAATTTTATCCACAGATATTCATGATTACTGGTTTTGTTCTCTCAAAGACTTCTCTTAAAGTTGTTCTGAGAAAGGATAAAAGAAGTGTTGAAGAGACGAGAGTGTGTGTATAGTGAATTCTTAGTAAACTTCTCTTGAATTCTCTTAATCAAAATCAGACTAAATCAGGAAGTCACTAATTAGTCATGAATAATATTCTGGCAGGGAAGTGAGCTATAAGCTGCAGAGGGTGAGCCATGTTCATTGTCTGACCTCTGTATCTTTTTTTTTTTAACACCTTTCAATAGAATAGGAAAGATTCCAGCCCAATTGTTTATGGATTTATGCACAGCTAGAATGAGTCAACATGTGAGGAAGGAAAAGCTGAAAAGAAATAAGAAAAAGATGGGTTCGTTATTTTAGGAGTTTTATAGAATTAGGCCTAGTCTTCAAGGCCTTTCCATTTTAATAATACCTGGGAGTATACATCTGGCATTGAGCCAGACTCATTCAGTTGTGGTAGTTACTTCCTGGTTTTAATTTAGACATTTTGGGGGAAATGCATGAACCTTTCACACACAAGTTTGTGCTATTCCTCCAGCTAAAATGTCTACTTTTTGGTGATATTTTTTAAAATGTGGCAAATAATATAAATGTGCTGATGAAAATATGCATGTATGTATATATATGTGAGAGTATGTTCTCTATGTACACATGTACATGTACATATATCAGGGCCCATATGGGTAGAAAATAACATATTTGCAGAGAAGCAGTTTTCAAACGACCAGATGGATCCCACTCAAGCTTGGGCCATGTGGTGGCAGGAAATCTCATTTGGGGTCTTCACCATGTGAATGCTTAATTAATGTATTTAAAGAAAGAAAGAAAAAACCAGTAGGAAGTTAGTAGTAGCTGGTTTAAAAAACCATCTGCTATCATCTGCAGCTGCAGTGTGAACAACACAGCATATATGAGAATGAGAGTGGAAAAGGGTCACTGACATAGGAGTGAACATTCATTTGTGTTGATTTCCTGTATCTTGCTCCAGCTTCTCTGTATCCTAAGAAATGTCCTGTATCTTTTCCCCTGGGCTGAGTTTTGTCAGTGTGGTGCCCACAAAAGGCAAGGAGCTTAGGAATCCAGGCACTGGGAAGGATGTCAGCCAATGCCAAGATAAATGCCCTCACACGAAAGATACAACTAATTGCTGCCTGCCTGAGGCTTCCTAATGAAGCCGTTCCCTTTTCCCTAAGGATGTGCCTCATTCAGAGGTCATACTCTCCCACATAATGGTGCCCAATCAAGAAATATTTCAAGGTCGACCCTTGAATAAGTCTCAGGGGACCAAAAAATGCCAAGTTTTTTTTTCCATTGGACCCCCTTGCTTTAGGGCCTAATCCTCCCCTTCTCCCCATTATTGCCAACACACTGAATTCGTGTTTTTCATTTCTAGGAATACATTCATCTATATAAGAATGTGTCTTTGAAGTCCGTGTTGATTTGTGACCTGCCTGTCTTGGGTTCCACTCTTTTTTTTTTTTAAAGCAATTGGGGTTAAGTAACTTGCTCAAGGTTACACGGCCAGTTATTTCTGGGTGTGGTGCTAAGTATCTGAGCCCGGATTCGATTCCCCAGGTCATCCCGACACTGGGGCCGGTGCTCTTACTCGCTGTGCTACCTGGCTGCCCCTTGTGTCCCACTCTTGGTCATTCAGTTTGAGTATCCAGGCCTTTGAGCTGATAGAATTTAAGTTCCTTCAGGGCAGGGACTATTTCTTTTCTTTTTTGTCTTTGTATCCCTGGTGCCTAGCATAGTTCCTAGGACATTTGTTCCTTTTGTTCTATCATTTTAATCATGTCCAACTCTTTATGACCCCATTTAGGGTTATCTTAGCAAAGATGCTAGAGTGGTTTGCCATTTTCTTCTCCAGCTCATTTTACAGATGAGGAAACTGAGGCAAACAGGATTAAGTGACTTGCCCGGGGTCACACAGCTAGGAAATGTCTGAGGCCAGATTTGCACACTGGAAGATGAGTCTTCCTGATTCCAGGCTCAGCATTCTATCTACCGTACTACTTAGCTACTCTATCCTAGGACACATTAAACCCTTAATAAAGGACCTTTTGTCCTTTATTGTCCTTATTATATGTTTGCCATTTGGTTATGATGGTACCTAATATAACCCTGAACCAGGAGATATAAAGGAACATGGAGAGGTGTTGAAGTTTGTAGTAGATTTGATGGAAGAGACATTTAATAGCTGTTATTTATAGTTAAGCAGCTATGTGACGAAGTAGATAGAGCACTGGGCCTAGAGTCAGGAAGACCTGAGTTCAAACCCAACCTCAGAAACATTAGCTATGTGACCCTGGGCACTTAACCATGTCTGACTAAATTTCCTCATCTATAAAATGAGCTGGAGAAAGAAATGGCAAACCACTCCAGTCACTTGGCCAAGAAAACCCCAAATGGGGTCATGAAGAGTTGGACACGACCGAAAACCAACCCAAACAATTTCTAGAGCGCTTTGAGGTTAGTGAAGCTCTTATCTCATTTGATCCTCACAACAATTCTGTGAAGTAGGTGCTAGAATTAGCCCCATTTTGCAGATAGGGGTACTGAGGCTTGTCGATTTTAAGTACATGCTTAGGGTCACACAGCTAATAACTGCCCAAGATGGGATTCTGGCCGAGGTCTTCCTGATTCAAAGTCAGCACACTATCCACTCTGCCTTGCAGTCCCTCTGGGGGCTATTTGAAACTTAATAGCTGAAATGACATTTTAGAATCATCTAGTGATTGGGGTCTAACTATAATAATGATTTACATTTGCAAAGACTTTGTGGTTTGGAAAGGACTTTCACCTATGTAACCTCATTTGGTCCTTACAAGTCCATGAGTGGGGCAGCTTTCCAGATGGTTACCGCTAATAACTGGAATCCTCGAATGTATACAGTACCTTTCTAATAAGGAGATCTGATAAAATACATTCTTATTTGTTCTTTATTATCATCTCTTTGCACTGGCATTTCTTTTACAAAGGGGGAAACGAACATAGGAAGAGGTAAAATGCCAAAGTCAGCCTATGAGGCACTGACAGAACTAGAGCTGGGACAGGGTCATTCCCAGGCTATTGTCCCATTGGCCATAATTTATTTGGGGTTCCAAATTTTCACTAGCTTCACTGGGAATTTGGAGTTTTACCTACAGAATGAATTGGTCCTTTCAGATGTGGGAGTAACCAAGTTAAATGTCCCTTCAGGCTCTACCACTATCTGTAATCCAATGCTAAATCTGTGATCCAATGGCACGCAGCAAATGCTAATGATTGATTTATAAGATGATTCAAATAGAGAATTGTATCTATAATGCTTATTGAGAGTATTTTAAGTAGTCATTCTGACCCTATGCCACTGTCTGTATGGCATTAAACAAATTGACTTCTCAGTGCCTGGCATAAAGTAAGTGTTTAATAAATGATGATTTTCCTCATCTGTCTTCTTTCTGGGCCTCAGTTTCCTCATATGTAAAATGGTGCAGTTAAGCTAGATAATCTCCAAGGTCTTTCCAGTTCTAAATGTCCATGATTCTCTTAATACTATTTACCTTTGGGGCGGCCAGGTGGCTCAGCGAGTAAGAGCACCGGCTCCAGTGTTGTGATGACCTGGAGATCGAATCCCGGGCTCAGACACTCAGCACCACACCCAGAAATAACTGGCCGTGTAACCTTGAGCAAGTTACTTAACCCGGATTGCTTAAAAAAAAAATACTATTTACCTTTTCACTTGTGAGCACACTTAAATGGTAGGTACCACATCTGACCCACCCTGCGGTAGTAGTTAACTGGGATTAGCAAGAAGGGAAATACAGGATTTAGGAATGACCCACAAATTTACAATTCATAAACCGATGAAACATAGAAAAGTAGGAAATAAAGGCAGAAGCCAAAAGTGAGTTAAGAGACATATACAGATTGTATCACCAGCTCCATGGCCCATTACTTGCCCATTGTACCAGGTCAGGGCATATGGCACACGTTCTTTTTTTTTTACTTTTTATTTTATTTTTAGAGAATTGGGGTTAAGTGACTTGTTCAGGGGCACACAGCTAATAAGTATCTGAGTCCACATTTGAACTCAGGTCCTCTTGACTCTGGGAGCCCCACACTTTCTTCTTCCTTCTCTTCTACCTCCTCCATACTTCTACCAAATCATGTACACTGTCCACAGCAAAGATCTCTCTAGTTACACCACTAGCCCTTTATTCGTGCCTAGAAAGCATTTAAAACCTACTCGTCTAAATAGAGGTTCCTAAACCTAATCTATATCTAAGGGTGTTTTCAGTAGCCCAAGAAGTGCCAAAATCCCCCCCCCACAAAAAAAAGAGGCTAGAACAAATTCACATTATTTTGTTTTCATTTTTTAAACAATGGGCAACATTTTTAGGAAAGAGGAAATATCACCAAATCAAACAGTCAGCAAGTGCAAGAAGGTTCAGGATGACTACTTAAAATACTCTCAATAAGCATCAGTTCCTGCATTATAGATACAATTCTCTATTTGAATCATCAGATAAATCAATCATTAGCATTTACTAAGCATTTGCTGTATGCCACTGGATCACAGATTTAGCATTGGATTACAGATTGAGAGGGACTTTAGAGGTTGTCTAATCTAACTCTCTCATTTTGCAGATGAGAAGACTGAGACCCAGAAAAGTTAAGTGACTTGCCCAAGGTCACACAGATATTAAGTGTCAGGAGTGGGACTTGAACCCAGGATCTTTCAGCTCCTAATCAAGAGTCATTTGGATTCAGCTTCATAAGACATAGGCCATGGTGAAATTTGATGCCTTCGTTTTCCCTGTATTCTAATTTAGCATTGACTTTTTTTTCCCAGGGTGGGTAGGTGGTACAGTGAATAGAACATCAGCCCTGGAGTCAGGTGGACCTGAGTTCAATTCCAGACTCAGACACTTAACACTTACTAGCTGTGTGACCTTGGGCAAATCTCACTATATTGTGCAACTTTCAATGCAGTAGACTCTTGGTTTTTGAATTATTTAGATAATAATATTTAACGATTCATCTTTAGCATCTTCAACTATATCTTTCAGCAGTGATTTTTAAAAAGTAATTCAGATGGTAGCAAGTACTATCAAAAGTTATACTCTTATAATAGAAAAACAGGAAGGATAAACAGTGGTTGTCAAGTGCTAGCAAGTCTTATTTTTTTTTCTATATTTGGTTTTCCATTGTTGGTGCTCTGTGTCGAGGCATGTCAAGTGGCTAAAATAACATTCCCTAGGCTTTGTGAGGGGGAATGGGATGAAGCCAGCAGTCAATCAATCAAAAGTTCCCCATGTGAAAAAAAAACCAAAAACATCATGATGCCTCTGTATGGTTACTCTTTTGTTTCTCTGCCTTCCTACAGCTAGGATCCCTGCCCTTGAGAAGCACAGCTTTTACATCTGTTGATTTTTATTTAGCTCTCAATGTCTCAGGGAAGTGCATACATCCTACACACTGGCCATGGCCAGTGATGAGCCCAGAGGATGTATCTGTTTACTTCTTTCATTAATTTTCATTGTGCCAGCAAGAACATAGTCCATTTTACTTTGATAGTACTGCCCATAAGCCACTGTCATTGTCTTTTTCTGTCATTGCTATCCTGATTTTCATCTTCTCTTGCTTTAGGTGCTTGCTTGACTTGTATAGCATATTACTGCATAGAGTTCAAGGTGTTAGCTTTGACCTGGAACATTTCTGAATATGCTCTAACAATGGAAATTTATAGGAAAGCAGAAGTATTAGGGAAGGGTGTTACTTCTCCTCTGTCGGCACAGACACAGCCACCTAATTATAGTGCAAAAAAACTACATTACTACTTTGTCTCAGTGTATAAACTACATTCGGGGACATAATCACAGGTAAGGTCTGGTTACTCCCTTTGTACAGGTTAGCTATCCCAGTAGGACTTTGATAGTTGGTTGACCATTATTTCAGCCTCTAGAATAGGTAGAGTAAAAAAATAAGCTTTTTGTTGCTTAGTAACCATAAGAATGAGTCCCAGAAAAAATCTTTTCTGTCCAGGGCTCACATCCATCCCTTTATTCTTGTTCAAAAGTGTGTTCTCATTCCTCAATTCAATCACTTCCCTGTATTCTATTCCCAGGATTTTCCCAGAACCCTCCTCTGTGTATCTCCTGTATTCCCTTTTGTCCTGTGTTTAGGGTGGCATAGAACTCACATCTGCTATTTTAGATTTCTTTGTCCCCAGAGCAAACATTAATATGAATATTAGTAAAACCAAAAATCTGCTCAAATACCTTTAACAAATTTGTATTACCAGCTGAATGAAGTTTGGACTTCTTGCCCAGTGTTCAAGGCCATCCGTGATCTAGCTGCAGTCTAAATTTTCCAGCCTTTCACTAGTCTGTAGAGGGCAGACAAACTGGATTACTCACTGTTCCCTGAACACAGCAGCATGCTTTCCTCCCTGGGTGCCTCTGTTCTTGTTCTTCCTTCGGTCCATTGTGAATGCCCTCCCCAGCTGCAGTTAAGCATGACCCTGAGCTTGCAAACCTGAACTTGGGAAGGATAGTAGCTCCCCCTCCAAAAGGACCTTTTATTTACTTATCTTTGTACATGTTATATCTGCTCATGGGGAAGGCAGCCCATGCAGGAGGTAACTGCAGTCAGTCAGACACGAAGGGCCAGTGGCCCTTGGGCTGCAGGAGCAGAGTCGATGATGATACATCTTCTTTAATGTTGCTGCTAATAAAACCACATCATTTTCTGACGTGGAGCCATTTGACAGTGCCCAGGAATTTATGGCAACAGCTTTCTATTTTGAGTCTTTTAATAGCTATGGCTGCTGAGGAGACAGACCAAAGTACCTGCTGAGAGAGAACAGGAGAGGGGAGGATATGATGGCTCTTCTTCCTCAGCTGAAAATAATTTAGTATTTGGGTTTAGAAAAGGATAAGCCCCCAAAGCACTGTGTGTACTAAGTGTTTTACTACTCTATCTCAGCTGAAAAATAACTATAAAAAAATACCAGTAACGACACTTTAAAATAATAGATTGTAGCATAGTAGAATATCTTGGAGCTTCATTTTAATAATGGCCTTGAGGGTGATGGGGGTCTTTCATGTTACTTGGCAAAATAGTATTCTGTTAAGGCTCTCCCAATCTTAGGACTTGATGGGTCATCTAATGGGGAATTCTGCTCTATAGCATTCTGAATACAATCAATAGAGCACCAGCCCTGGAGTCAGGAGGACCTGAGTTCAAATTTAACCTCAGACACTTGACACTTACCAGCTGTGTGCCCTTGGGCAAGTCACTTAACCCCAAATGCTTTGCCTTCTCCCCTCAAAAAAAAAAAATATATATATATATATATATTCTTTTCTGATATTTCATTAAGAAACCCCTCCAGGAAAGTTTTGGGGCAACTTGCTGTATGCCAAACTTTACAATCTAGGTCGATAATATAGTATACTCCCTAAAGTCTTTGCTCCTAAGAGAGAACAGGAAAGGGTCAGATGTTATAGGGCTTATTCCCCCACCCACTTCCTCATTCTGAGCTTTTGCTTCTGCCTGTACAAGCCCGAAAGGTAAAGGGGAGCCAAAAAGTCAACAGGTGAGGTCCCAGAACAGAAAGGTTTTTCTGAGGGACCTCACTGGGAGACTGTCACCTCTTAAGCAGTTACATGTAGTTTGACCAAATGGAAGGATGTTGTTTAAAGTCTATAGACTGTTTGTTGTCTTCCCCATTAGACTGTGACCTTCCTGAAGGCAGGGACTGTCCTTTTCCTCTTTCTGTATCCCCAGCACTTAGCATGGTGCCTGACATATAACATGAACTTAATAAATGTTTATTGATTGATTGACTTGAGGCTTTCAGTGAAGAGACAGGGCT
This sequence comes from Petaurus breviceps papuanus, assembly GCF_028583685.1. Classification (NCBI taxonomy): domain Eukaryota; kingdom Metazoa; phylum Chordata; class Mammalia; order Diprotodontia; family Petauridae; genus Petaurus; species Petaurus breviceps. Next base: position 4,824,558 of record NW_027186492.1, on the reverse strand, counting down.
GGCAAATAGAGATATGTCTGTCTCTTCTCATCTTCTCATCCAAGATCCAGGATCTTCAAAACTTCCTTCCAGGTTGCCTCACTTATCCCCCCTCACTCTTGGCCCCTTGGAATTCTAATGAAGTTCCTAACAGCTATCATTTTGAATCAAAAGCTAGACCCTCTCCTTTAGTAAAATGAATTATTATATTTCAGCAGGACTAATCAATAGGTAATTAAGTTTTATAATCTTAAGGTCAATCTTATTTGAGGGGTGGGCTAGAAGAAAGGGCAGAGAACTGTCATTGAAAAACAGTTTTTAAGCAGACCTTCTGTAAGGCAGAGGCCCAAGATTAGTAGCCCTGGTGATACTAGTTTGTGATGATTTATAAAGCAGAGAAAGGTATAGTGGAGAGAATGCTGACTTTGGGGTCAAGGCCTGGGTTTAAGTCCTGATTCTGACATATACTAGATGTGCGACCATGCGTGACCATGGACAAATCACTTAACTTCTCCCAGAGCCCCATGTAACTGCCTTAGCATCTCTCTAGAACTATAAGCTACAGTTGAGTTGCCAGTCTGCTTTGACAGTGGTATTCTCTTACATCAATAAAATCTCAATTCTGCTCTTCCCTTCTCTCCCTGCTCCCCCCACCCCAAAAAAAAGAATCATAATTTGTAATCTCTCTTCTGGAAAGAGGTAGTAAAAAAAAGAGGTAGAGAATTATAAACTCAGTATAACTCAATTTCCATCTTTTTATCTCAGGTACATGCTTACATCATCAGCTACCTGAAGAAGGAGATGCCGGCAGTATTTGGAAAGGAGAACAAGAAGAGAGAGCTTATCAGCAGGTTGCCAGAAATCTATCTCCAACTGCAGCGAGAGTACCAGATTTCAGCAGGCGATTTCCCTGAGGTCAAATTGATGCAGGTATCATAGGGCCAAAGGGCTAATCTTTGGTGGCTATCTGTTTCTGTGCATGAGATCCATATGGTTTACCTCAGGGCCAAGAAAAGCATGAAAGTACCCTATGTGTCCTTGAAAATAAGGTAAAAGCTTAGCAATTCTTTAAACCTACTGATTCTTTAAACCATTTTTCCCTCTCTTTGGGCAGTGCAGAAGCAGCCAAAATAAATGAGCTTTCTGAATTGTCCACAGTGTGACTATCTGTGCCAAGGTATGAGAGAAGGCAGGTGGGCAGCCCTCTTGGGCTCCATCGAAGGACCTTGTCTTGACTTTGAACTGGTGCCTTGCTGGTCTTCCTTGATGGGGAAGAATGGGGAGCTCTATCCCTGTAGCTGCCCTGGTAAAATTGAATGCCTTATATTCTAGTAATTGACTTCCAGACTGCCAGCTCAAGGAGCTGAATCATAGCATTTAGAGCCACGTAGCAATCTGTGTGATTCACACACTGCAGGTGACTTCTTGCTTGTTGGACTCTCAGAGGCTAGATGACAAATAGCCCAGCAAGTCATTCGGCCTGACCCTTCTGCCAGCCAGCACCGATCTGCTGGGATTAGGTATTGCGTCCAAACTCAATGCAAAAGCCACAACAATAGCCAGTGTTTATATAACACTTGATCAAGCATCATTAAGTTTGATCTTCATAATCATCCTGCAAGTTAGATGGTATAAACAGTATCATCCCAATTTTTCAGAAGAGGAAATTGAGTTAAGTAGCTAGCTAAACCAGCTAGGTGGCACAGTGGATAGAGTACCAGTTCTAGAGTCAGGAAGACCTCAGTTCAAATCTGGCCTCAGAGAATAGCTCTGTGACCCTGGGCAAGTCACTTAACTCCCTTTGCCTCAGTTTCCTCATTTGTGAAATGAGCTAGAGAAGAAAATGGCAAACACTTCCAATATCTTTGCCAAGAAAACCCCAAGTGGGGTCACAAAGAGTTGGACATGACTGAAACACAACAGCAACAAACTTGCTAAATCCAAATTCGTGGTGGCTAATAAGTGGCTGAGCTGAGACTTAGACCCAGGTCTTCTGATAAGGAGGCTCTCTCCACTCCATTAGACTGGGTTGCCTTATGTCAGTCATTGTTACTTGATTCAACAATGTGCTCCTCCCCCCACCTCTGCCTCTTAGTTTTACCTAGCTCCCCTCAAAGCTCAGTTCAGTTCAAGCACCTTGTAACAATCTCATACAAGAGAGTGGTTAATCTGAGGGCCATCCAACAGAATTAGAGCTAAAGGAACCCCATGTAGTCCACACCTCTGGTTTTAGAGAGCAGGAGAGTGAGGACTAGGTAGGGGATGGCAGGGCTAGGATTTAAAGTCAGATACTCTGACTCCAAATCTGTCATTCTTTCTACTGGGAGTTTAAAGAAATTCTTCCATAATATGAAAAATCCCATCATCTTAATTGTTACTGTTCAATCCTGTCTGACTCTTCATGACCCCATTAGGGGTTTTCTTGGCAGAAATACTGGAGTGGTTTGTCATTTCCTCCTCCAGCTCATTTTACAGATGAGGAAACTGGGGCAAACAGGGATAAGCGACTTGCTTAGGGTCACAGCTAGCAAGTGTCCAAGGTCAGATTTGAACTCAGGAAGATGATGAGTCTTCCTGATTCCAGGCCTGGTACTCTGTGTACTATGGCGCCACCTAACTGCCCAAAACTTTGACTACTTTCACCTTACCATTTTCAATTTGATGGGTGTGAGATGAAATCTCAGAGCTATTTTGGTGTGCATCTCTTTCCTTAGTGATTTGAAGCATTTTCATATGGTTGTTGCTAGCTTAACATTTCTTCTTATTAGACCTGTTTGGAACAAAGTTCTGTTTACTAGAACTGGACTGAGATGAAAGAGGCTTGGGGAGGTTCTGGCAGTCCAGTGCTGAGTCGGGGCAGGAGCAGAGAAATTGCTGAAGACTCCTAGAAGAGAGGGAGGGAGGAGAGTGCCCTGAGGAGGCCTGATGGGAGAGAACCATATCCCTATGTTCCGTGTACTAAAAATGATCATGAGAATGATACCTTACATTTGTGTGGCATTTTTACAGTATCAAACATAGGATCCTAGATTTATAACCAAAAGGAAACTTAGAGGTCCTTGAGTCCAAACCCTTCATTTCACATATGAAGAAAATGAGGTACATAAAAGGTTGAGTAACTTGCCCAGGCTTACAAAGCCCAGTAAGCTAAAGGGTTTTTTGGGAGGGTTGTCTGGGTTTTTTTTTAGCCTGTTAAGTGTATCCTTCTATAAAAATGGGGTTCTCACTTCTCTCTCCTCTGTAACGAGGAATGGCCAACATCAGCTGGTCAACAGCAGTTTTCAGACAAGCTTAGAAGAGAGAAATGATATCTAGGATTTGAACATTTGTTGGGGGGGTTCTCATTTTTATTGATATCTTTTGTTTGTGGTGGTGGTGGTGTGGTTGTTCAGTACCATACCCACAGATCCCACTTCTGAAAGAAGGGAAGGAGATTCATTTTCTGTGAGCCTAAGCTTGGTCAGTACACAGAGCTGAAAATTTATTTTGAAGACATTTTCAAAGGAGATTCAGTCCTAGCAGGGGCTTTAGAGGTTATCAAGTCCAATCCCCATCATCTTGCAGATGGGAAAGTGAGGATCACAGAGATCAAGCGATTTGTCCAGAGTCCTAAGTGCCAAAGCTCAAATTTGAACCAATTCTTCAGACTCCAAATCTGGGGCTCTTGCTCTTACTCTAGACGTCTAAGGCGGACAAAGGGCTTAATTTGTGACCTTATTAGCAAGTTTTTCAAACTTACTTTAGATTTACTGCATGGATGTGTCAACCCCGCAGAATGCAGGAAAATATATGACTAATGAATTATGCTGATGCCTGGAAACTGGACTTTGAATCACTTAGGAGAGCTTTGAAAAGCAAGCCAATGTGCACATTTCAACAGCAGGGGGCAGCAGAACTGTATCTTTTGATCTAAATGTTAAGTCTTCAGGTTTGAAAGGCTCTGCTTCCCACCCTGTCCCGCCTCCTTAAACCCACCACCACCCTCCCCCGAAGGGTTGAAAATATACCTTCATTTCTTTGTAAAAGTACATTTCTGGAGGACTATGGGTGTGGAAAATTGCACATACTGTCAGACCCAGAAAATTGCATATATTGTCAGACCTCATAATGTGTTGGTTTTTGCTCAAATGCTTTTTTTTAAATATTCTTTTTTAGTCTTTGTTACAAGGGGTGGATGACTGGAGGGGCAAGGATATATTTGGAAATGAAAGGGATTTTTAAAAGAATAATTAAAGAAAAGAAATGCTGTTCTAACTAGGTATTATGTAGGATTCAGAATTTCAGAGCAAAAAAGAAACTTCAGAGATTTAGTCTGGTCTAGCACTTTCATTTTATAGATGGGGAAACTGAGGCTCAAAGCATTCACAGACTAACATGGGTACCTGTCTTCTTACCCTAAGGTTGTGGTGAGACACATGGCCCCATCTTACCCAGAAAGTACAAAAGGTCATGGTTATTACATGAGGCTTATCTTTCCTCTAGATTAGGAAAGGACAGAAAACAGAAGTTTAAGTTAAGAAAAAAGTTGACTTTTGTTTCTTAGGGAGCTCATTCTCCTAAAGCATAGATAGGTCATACCATATCACTCCACCACTCAAGAAATCCCCTTTACCTAAGACTCAATGACAAATGCTTCTATTTACCATGGAAAGCCATTCCCAGCCTGGTCCCACCCTGCCTTTCTAGGTTTATTAGTCACTAATATCAGCTGTGCATTTTACACTCTGGCCAAAATGGACTTGCTGCTCCTCACACATGAAGTCACATCTCTTAATGCCGTGTCTTTGCATAGCCCTGCCTGCTGTCATGTACTCCCTTATTACCTACGCCTCTTACAATCCCTAGTTTTCTTCAAAGCTTAATTCAGGCACCATTTTTTCTTTTTTTTTTTTTAAGCAATTGGGGTTAAGTAACTTGCTCAAGGTTACACAGCCAGTTATTTCTGGGTGTGGTGCTAAGTATCTAAGCCCTGATTCGATCCCCAGGTCATCCCAACATGGGCCGGTGCTCTTACTCACTGAGCCACCTGCCCCCCCCCCCCAGGCACCATTTTCTACATGAGGACCTTCTCAGTCCTTGAAGCTAGGAATGCCTCCCCCTGCAAATGGCCTCATATTGACTTTGAATGTGAGAGTGTGTGTGTGTGTGTGTTATTTTCCCACAATAAACTCTAAGCTACTTGAGGTCTGGGACTTTCATTTTTGTCATTGTTTTCCCACTGCCTGGCACAGTGCCTCAAACATAGTAGGTGCTTAATCGATAGTTGCTTGATTGATGGCTTATAGGATCATAGATGTGGACAGACCCTATCCAACGCCTTCATTTTATGGATGAGGAAAGTGAGGGCCAAGGAGGTTAAACAACTTGTGCATGGTCACACATGAACACAGAAGACCCAAGTATTCTGTTTCCAGGGCATGGACTTTTCCCAGCATGCAAATTCTCATTGCATCGAACAGAACAAGAGAACAGATAAGTCTGACAAACTCGCTAGTGTGTACTCAGTCACTTCAATACTCAGCAAGCATTTATTAAGCACCTACTGTGTGCTGAGCACTATGCTGGGTGCTGGGGATACAAGTACAAAGAATAGGACATGTCCTACTTGCAAGGAGTTTACATTTTGTTTTGTTTTGTTTTTTGCTTTTTGGAGGGCAATTGGGGTTAAGCGACTTGCCCAAGGCCGCATGGCTAGTTTTTTTTTTTTAAGTGTCTGAGGTCACATTTGAACTCAGGTCCTCCTGACTCCAGGGCGGGTGCTCTATTCACTGTGCCACCTAGCTGCCCAAGGAGTTTACATTTTAACGGTGGAGACTAGTTCATATAGAAACATAGAATAAATGTAAGAAAAAGAAATACAAAGTAATTTGAGAGGGAGGGAACTAGCAAGATCAGGAAAGAAGTGTTGTTTGAGGTACATCTTGAAATTGAAGAGGGATTCTGTGAGTGAAGGTGAGGAAGGAAGGAATTCCAGGCATGAGGATCAGCCGGTGCAAAGGTATGGAGAGGGAGATGGCATTTTGTATGGGAGAAACAGCAATGACTAGTTCAAATGGGTCACAGAGTGCTGGAGGACCTGCAATGTCCAAAGAACCTTAAAAGATAGATTGATGAAGCGTTTTAAAAGCTAAACAGCAAACTCTGGGCTGTATCCTAGAGGCAACAGGGAGCCCATGGGAGTTGTTCAGAAAGGGAAATGACATAGTTAGATTTGCACTGAAGGAAAATCACTTTGGTAGCATTGTGGGGGATGGCCTGGAGACCAGTTAGCCGCAATGACGGTGATTCAGGTAAATGGTTATGAGGGCCTGAGCTAAGGTGGTAGCAGTGTGAGGGGAGATAAGGGCTCAGCTCTGGAGAGACGATATGCAGTACAGAATGATGCTGAGATTCCAAACCTGGGAGACTAGCAGAATCATGCTAGGCAAGAGGACAGTTTGGAAGAGAGTGGATTTAGGAGAGAAAGATAAAGATATTTCAAGTTTGAGATGCCTTTGGGACGTCTAGTTTGAAATACTCAGAAGGTTCTGCTGAGAAGAAGCAGAACCAGGAGAACGCTTTGCACCTTGCTGTAAAGAAGGCAGGAATAAAGCTCAGGGGAGACCCTGGGGCTGCAGAGACACAGTTGGGAGTGCTCTTTGTGGAAATGATCCTTCCAAAGGAAGAGTCTCTTTTGGAATGGGAGCTGCTAGGGGGCAGGAGCTGTGGCGGGCTTGTATATGAGGACCCAGGCAGTGGGGCAGTTAGGATCCATTTCCTTTCTGCTCTCCAGCATAGGAACTGTAGAAACTTCCTGCCTCCTGACTGCAAATAGCTGACATTTCCCCTCCACCAGCTGTCTCCATATTTGCCCTCCCCATATGTGTTCCCCTCAGGCCTGGGCTCCCTCCCTCCCGCTCCCCCCACCTGTCTGTCTGCTCCCCGATATGAAGGGATTCTTTTGTGTCAACTTCGCATCCCTGGGAAAAGGGGCTTGAGTGCAGTTTCTACAGAGATAGGGTAGGTGTGTGTATCCGCCCCAGAGGAATCTTAACTTGTTGGTCACCAAAGTCCTGGCATTTTTGTGTGGGCTCTTCTCCTTCTCCTCCTCCTCCTCCTCAGCTTGCTTGTTGATTAATGAAATGTCATGGCAAGCTTGTTTGTCTTTTTCAATTCTGCTTGACCATCCAGCATCGTTGGCAGAAAGGACCAGCCTACAGTTTCAGTTCTTAAGAAATGGGACAGAATAAATGTCCTCAGCAAAATGTAATCCCTTATGTAGGAGTCTTCGAGAGTTTTCAAGGAGGCTTGTTGTCTGATTATGGCCAGCATGGAGAGTTCTAGCCTCTCTCTACACTGGCCCACTCAAAAGACTAAGTCCAGTTTCCTCTGATGGGAAGGTTCCCCTCACCAGGAGCCATAACTAGGTCTTTTGTCTGGACCTGCTACTTAAATTGAGAAGCTTTATAAACTCTGATCCAACTTCTTTTTTTTTTTAATTAAACTAAATTCTTTCATAGAATTCTCTTCCATTTTCTGCTTTTACTTTGTCTGACTCCCTTAGCTCAATAGCTGATTCAACAGATAGAATGCTCAGTGACTGGAGTATTTTAATATCCCTGCCTCTGCCATAAATACCTTTTTGATGTGGTATCAAGGCTTCTAACTAGTCCCTTTGTGGAATTGTTAGTTTATAGCCCCTTTAGGATTATAAAGCTCAGTCAAACATTGAAGCTGAGATTGTTAGCTCACATTGTGAAAGGAAGCATTGATGTCTAATTATAAAAGCATGTGAGATTCTTCCTCCTCCCCTGCCGGTCCACCTTGGGATGGAGGAGGACCATGGGTGTCCAGTGCTCGTTATGGTTAGTTTTGTTTAACTGATTTCTCCCCGTTCTTGTTTATTGTGTGTTAGAAGGGACAACTTGCTGATTAGGAGGAAAGAATTTGGAAAAAAGGTGATGGAAAAACAAAATATACAGATGAAAAATATTTTAAGCAAGCTAGAAGGCATCTAAAACTGCTGTTTGTTTTTTTAAGCTAGGAAAAAAACAACTATGTGGACAGTTCTTTTCTCTTAGAATAATTTTACCCAAAATAAAGTTGACTCACCTAACTACAGTGACTCTGTCTTACCCTTTTTGGATGTGATTTAGTAGCATACCTGGACCGAAGGTAGAAAAACCTGAATTCTAGACCTCGTTCAGCCACTGACTTGGTAGGCAACGACCTTGGGATAAGCAACCTCTGACCTTCATTCCTCATCCATAAAATGGGGATAGTAATACTTCCTCTTCCTCCCTCCCAGGATTGTTATGATGTCCAAGTGAGAGAATAATGTGAGTGTTTTTAAGAATGTATAACCTACATATACAAAAATATTTATAGCAGCTTTCTTTGTAGTGTCCAAGAACTGGAAATTGAGGGGATGTCCAGCAATTGGGGAATGGCTAAACAAGATGTGATATATGAATGTAATGGAATACTATTGTGCTATAAGAAATGATGAACAGGCAGACTTCAGAGAAACCTGAAAAGACTTATATGAACTGATGCTGAGTAAGAGGAGAGCAGAACTAGGAGAACATCGTACACAGTCACAACCACAGTGTGAGGATTGATTTTGATAAACTTAGACCTTCTTAGCGATGCAAGGACCTAAAACAATTCCAAAGGACACGCGATGGAAAATGTCAACCACATCTAGAGAAAGAGCTATGGAGTCAGAATGCAGAGCGAAGCAGACTATTTTCTTTGTTGTTTTGTTTTATTTTGCTTTTTTTCTTTCTCATGTTTTTTTCCATTCGTTATAATTCTTCTATACAGCATGACTAATGTGAAAATGTTTAATAAGAATGTATGTGTGAAGCCCATATCCGATTGCAAACTGTCTTGGGGAAGAAGGGGGAGAAAATATAAAACATATGGAAGTAAATGTAGAAAATTAAAATTAAAAATAAATAATTTAATAAATTTTTGGGGAAAAGGAATATATAACAATATATAAACTTAGGTGATGTTATCTAACATCTCTAACATGCTGAAAACACTGCCTCTATTTAAAAAAATTAAGATATGTCTCAAGTAGCTTTAGTTTTGTTCATTAAAAAATAAATGTACATCGTGTTTGAAAATCATTTGAGCAGATGGGAAGGGCAGATTTGGGGTCCCCACTAGGGAGAAGGCTCTAGAAAACAAGCATGCATAAAGGTTTAAGTATTTGAAACTTGCTTTTAAAGAAAAGTCATTTCCCCAGGTCAGCCAGTGAACAGAAAAGCAATTATATTACCCAATCTTTGGAGAGTGTCTAAATGTCTCTGCAATTTGTCATTTGACAGGAGCAGTTGGAAAACTATGACTTTACCAAGTTCCACTCCCTGAAGCCAAAACTGATTGAAGCTGTGGACAACATGCTAACGAACAAGATCTCCTCCTTGATGAACCTCATCAGCCAAGAAGAACTCAACATGCCCACGCAGATGGTGCACGGTGGGGCCTTTGATGGGACCACTGAGGGGCCCTTCAACCAAGGCTATGGAGAAGGGGCCAAGGAAGGAGCTGATGAGGAGGAGTGGGTCGTAGCCAAGGATAAACCAGCCTATGATGAGCTCTTCTATACCCTGTCACCCGTCAATGGCAAGATATCTGGTATCAATGCCAAAAAGGAAATGGTGACCTCCAAGCTGCCCAACAGCGTCTTGGGCAAGATCTGGAAACTCGCAGACTGCGACAACGATGGCATGCTGGACGAGGAAGAGTTTGCACTGGCCAAACATCTCATCAAAATTAAATTAGATGGTTATGAATTGCCCAACAGCTTACCCCCTCACCTTGTACCTCCCTCCCACCGGAAGTCTCTCTCAAATATAGATTAGGAGACAAGAAGCAAAATGGAGGCCGCGTAGCAGAAAGATTTCTGGACTTGGAATCTGGAGATCTAGGATCTAGTCCTCAATTTGCCACTTTCTCAATGTGTGGCTCTGAGCAAGTTACTTCATTTTTTTTGGAACTCCATTTCCTTATCTTTAAAATAAGGAGGATGAATTAAATGACCTTTTCTGTTTCCTTCCAGCTCTAAAATTCAAGGGTTCTCTTCTGGGTCAGGGGTAGGGAAAGAATGAGAAGGGAGTAAAATTGTCCAATGGGTTATTCCGAAGCCTAGAGGAACCATGATATGAAATTGGGCATTGTGGTAACTCAACTCCACGTCGCTTTCTACTTGAACCACCAAAAACGCCATGTTCAGCAGGCCTTCTGCACACGCCCAGGTCTGTTTAGCGTGAGTCTATGATTTCTGTAGCTGCTTTTACCCTTCGCAGGTCACGGGGGGAGAGAGAGCGGGGTGGTCTTATTTATTTGGCTTCTGCCATCTTCAGGAAGAGACCAGGGATTGACTTCACAGTTGCCACACTGCCTGCTAACTCGAAGAAAGCTAATTCTTGAACCCTCAAAACCTAGATTTGAAAATGAGAAGTTTTCTTCATTTTGTGTACTCATATCCCTGCTCTAGGCCTAAAGGACCTGAGCACTCACCCTTGCCTAAGTGAGCACAGTCTGAAACAGCGGACCCTAAAATTAATTGAGACCATTTCTCCCTCGCCACCAAATCTATACTCAGTTAGGAAACTAAGGGGAACATTTCTCTAACCATAAGCAAGAATGCTAGCATAGGTTTGTAGTCAACAACTAGTTACTCCCATATGAAATACTTACAGGACCAGCATCAGTTTAAAATGTACCTGTCACATTTTGTGACAGCAGTCTGTCTTTGTTAGATGACCATCAGTGGAAGAGGTTATTCTCTGTAATGTCATAATGACATCATATAATGTTATAATAACTTAGAAGATTCAAGTTCCCACATCATCAGCTGGTGACAAAAGCTAATTACTGTTTTCTAAAAATCATGGATTTTTATTAATTTCAGTAAAAAGGTGGGGGTAGGGAATAAAAGCCTTGTTTCAAAGACACTAACAACTCTCTTTAAAAAGTCAGACATCGTATATAACCACGCCTTAATTCAGATGGGGTTTGCATTCAACCAAAAATGGTCTATTTGTCCCCTCTAATGTTCTCTGTTGTCCTATTCTCTCTGGACCTTTTGTCCAAACTCTTGTTTCAGGAGGGTAGTAGTAGTTACACCTCTGCATGGGGACCAGCATGGGGAAATCACCAGCCTGAGATTTTTAATTAGATGAAGACAGCAAAGGGTGAAGTCTATCTAGCCAAAGCCCCAACGATCATAGGAAGTCAATGAAATTATAATAGTCCTCATAACTCTTTCAGAGAAGCCAACTGGTCACCTCTTTGTCCCTTTGTCTTCCGAGGTACCAAAATAAAAAATATTCAAAGGAATCACTGTTTCTATTTGGAAGGGGTTTTGGATTGAGGTTTGTTTTGTTTTGTTTTGTTTTTTAAATCTCAATCCCCATACTCTAACTTTCTAAATTTGTTTATTTTAAAGGAAATTAAATATCTAACTATGCAAATTGTTGCCACTAATGAACTTCTAAAACACAATTTAGGTCAGCATTTATAATCCCTGTACTAAAATCAGAGTAAAAAGTATTTCCCCCCATTTCTGTGTGTGTGTTGGCCCAGTTCTTGGACCACAGCTGTGTTGTACTTAAGAACAAAATGGGGCAGGGAGGGAAGGGTATTAAATTGTTCAAAAGCTTACTCTAAAGTTTGCTGGATTCTCTATTTAGATTTATTTTTATTCTCTACTGTTCGACTGATTGTCATATATGTAAAAATACTTTTTTTCATATTCTTGAATATATGTGGACATACATGTATAAACTTTATACACAGATTGTGTATGTGTTTTTATGTATGTGTGTAAAAACAGCATAGTAAAGTCAACTTCACACTGGATTTCAAACAAGGTTTGAATCCCAGAACTTCTGAAAAGACCTTATTAACTTGTGACATTGGACACATCATTTCTTCAATGGAACTCAGTTTCTTCATCTGTAAAATGCAGAGGTTGAATCTAAATTATTTACAAAGCCTTTTCCAGCTTTAACTTTCTATCCCACATATGTTCCTGGGGGAAAAAAAATTAATTTGTGGGTTATCCAAGGCCAAAAACAAGGGTATTTTCTATCACAAAGGTTTTTTGTATTTTGTACAAAAAGAATCATTGTTTTCTGGACCATTGATAGTTGAGTGATAGCCCAGTAGAAAATATAAATGAATGAAAAGCATTTTTTATTAGGCACTTATAAGGGTAGCTAGGTGGCACAGTGGACAGAGTGCTGGGCCTGGAGTCAGGAAGACTCAACTTCCTGAGTTCAAATCTGGCCTGAGACACTTACTAGCTGTGTGACCTGGGCAAGTCACTTAACCCTATTTGCCTCAGTTTTCTCATCTGTAAAATGAGCTGGAGAAGGAAATGGCAAATCACTCCAGTATCTTTGCCAAGAAAAACCCTGGGGTCACAAATAGTCAGATACTACTGAAAATATGCCAAGCACTGTGCTCAGTGCTAGGGATAAAAATGCAAAATTTGAAAAGTTTTTTAGGTTTTTTGTTTTTGTTGGGGTTTGGGTCCTTTTGCAGGGAAGGGGGGTTGGCCTTTTCTTGTGTCCCCAGCACTTAGCACAGTGTTTAGCACATAGTAAGACCTTAATAAATGCTAGTTGACCAATCTAAAGAGATTTCTCTAAAGGAGAAGGTAACAAGGGAATGAAGGCCAGAGAAGAGAGTCTCAGAGTCACAAAAACAATGAGTCTTTGCCACGGGGCACTGGCTTGATAGGCCCTTTCCAGATATTCTCTGAGTGAGAGAAAGAAGGGATTGTGGACAAAGATGTGGGTGAGCACAGAGGCTGACTGCCCCAGTTTGACTGGAGTGAAGACGAGGTTATGTGGACCCAGGGATTCCAGACTCGGGGATGCAGTATCTGTCATGAGTGGCCCTCCTTAGAAGGAAATGGAGCACCACAGTTTATCTGTCTCTGTGCTCTTCTGGGTTGCAGCATTGCCCTTACCAACAGCAGACAGAAGAAACTCATGTTTCCATTTTTCCAGTAGCCCAGGATAAGGAAATTGCTCCCATTGAGAGGTTGATGGAAGGAAAAGAGTGAAGGACAAATGGTTTTTAGAGGGGGCATGGGAGAATACCAGTTTCTCATCTTAGCATCAGGGAACCACCAGTGACATCTAGCCCAGAGTGCTTTGTGGCTGTATCCAAAAGGCCATGCAGATTCCTTATTTTGCATACATGAGAAAGTTGAAGCATAGCTTTGTTCTACTGTGTTTCCCCGATAATAAGACACTATCTTATTATTTTTTTTGGACAGAAAAACACCAGAGGGCTTATTTTCAGGGGAGGGCTTATTTTAATGAACATTGACAGCAATTTTAATAAACAGGTAAATGTGAACAAAAAAATGTACCTTTATTCAATAATGAATTCAATAAAGAACAGGATGACGCGCTCACTGCTGCAGCTCTGATTGGATGCAGCTCGGAGCGCAGCGTGCGTTTCAGGGGGGCGGAGGGGACGGTGCATACAGAGGGTACTGTAATGTAGCGTGTAGCGCAGGGGATCACCTTCACTACAGTAGCAATCTCAATAGGGCTTATTTTCGGGGGAGGGCTTATTTTAGAGGAATCTTACACAGTAAGGGGAGGGCTTATTTTCGGGATAGGTCTTATTATTGGGGAAACACGGTAGTTACTCATTCTCCAGCTTAGATCTAGATTAGAGAGTCAAAAGCAGATCATTCTCCAGCACTTATAAATCATGTAGAGACTGGTTCTGTTTGGTCCCAGAGGACTGAACAAGAAGCAATGGGTAGAAGTTGCCAAAAGACAAATTTAGGCTTGCTCTCAGAAAAGACGTCCTCAAAATTAGAGCAGTCCAGAGGTGGAGTTGACTGCCTCGAGTGGTGAGAGGTTCTCCCTCATTGGAGGTCTTCACACAGACGCTGGCTTGCTGCTTATCCAGTATGGTTTGTGGAATGGGGCTTCCTTTTTCAGGTATGGGTTGGACTATGTGGCTGTTGAGGGCCCTTCAAACTTAGATTCTGTGGTTCTTTCTCAGTGCCCCTTCCTTGGTTTCACCCACTGTCTTCTCCAAGTCAGCAGCTGCCAGTGGAACTCAGGAATGTGGCAGCCTCTGTAATATGGTGAAACTTGGGTGCATACCTCTTCCTAGTTCAATGCCCTCCAGAGTTACCTAATGGAAATTTTTTTTTAATTGGAAATCCCTCTTTATGCAATTGCATTGAAATTTTTAAGATTCTGAACTTAGAACTCCCCCCAAAAAGAGCATTTTTCTAAACACAATATAAAAATAAATTTCCATATGAAACCATGAATCTCCATTTCATGCTAATTAACATTTCAAGTATATAATAAATTCTTTATATTCAAAACTGCCCTGCTTGTCTATGATTTTAATGGAAATATTCCCTATACAGAAAGAGTTTCTGGGGAATCGATGGCACATACATCTTTTAAAATTTTTTAAATTTAAAGTTTTAAAAATTTGCAAACTCTTCCAAAGTAAAAACCCTAGGCTAGTATTCCTACCAATTAGGCTACTCTCCCATCTAGTTACTCCAGAAATAAGATAATAAATTTTAAAATTCCACTTGCCTAAATTTCACACAATTCCATGCAGAGACCAGTGGGGAGAAGATGCTGCTTCCGCCTTACCCCCCAGCAAGGTCCTTTTTTTGCAGTCAAGTACCTTGTATCAAGGCTACTCAGCTGTTTTTCCCTTCTCTCAAGCCTCAGCAAGTCACCTTGCCTGCATTCTTGGTGGCATCCACTATTTAACATGGGACCCATTTGTCTTAGTTGACTTTTCTCAGCTCCTCAGTTCTAGCTTCTTAGCGTCTTCTGAGATGGCTATCACCTGGCAACAAGAGGCAGAGGCAGTCTACACCTTAAGGAAAACAGCTAACTGTTGGGAGGCAGCATGATGGATGGAGTGAAAAAGAATTCTGGCTTTGTCCTCAGAGGACCTGGGTTCAAATCCTGCTCCCTGTGTAACAGGTTACCTATGTAACCTTGGTCAAGTTTCTTTTTTTATTATTTCATTTGTCATGAATTTTCATTTTTAATATTAACAATTTGATTTTATTAACTGTTTCTATTTTTAAAACATCCTATTGTGTTTTCTTTTTTGAAAAGTTTTAACATTTATTTTTCTTAATTTTAAGTTCTAAATTCTCTCCCTTCATCTTCATTATTCATGTGAAACATTTGCAAACATGCAAAACATTTCCATATTAGCCATATTGGGGGGCGGGGAACAATATGCTTCAATCTGTACTCAGAGTTCTCTCTCTGGAGGTGGATAGCATTTTTGATCATGAATTCTTTGGAATTGTCATGGATCATTATATTGATCAGTGAAGCTAAGTCTTTCACAGTTGATTATTGTAACATTGCTGTTACTGTATACAATGTTCTAGTTCTCGCTTCACCTTGCCTCATTTCATATGTCTTCCCAGATTTTTCCAAAACCGTCCCCCTTGTCATTTCTTATGACACAATAGTATTCCTTGGCCAAGTTTCTTAGCCTCTCTAGGCTGCAGTTTCCTCCTCTGTAAAATGAGGAAGTTGGACTAAAATTCTTCTAAGGTTGCCCTTGGGGGAACATAAAACCTGGGGAGGAAGAGCTGAGCTCTATTAACGTCTATGAATTGTAGAGTCCACAATCACTGATCAAACTTTTATTTTTTTCTGGTTTTGTGCACTAAAGGGTTGGGGAACAAGGAGCATAGCAGAAGTACAATAGCTTCTTTCTGTTCCTCAAAATCCTCTCTCCCCACAAAAAAGACCTCAGACATTTCGTGGGAAAAGCCCTACACTAGATTACCCTTTTCACACGTGGCTCACTTCTGTGCTCAGCTGATCTTCCCTTTCCTCAGAACACAAATGCTACTTTCCCTTTCTCACATGTCCATAGCAGTTCTCTCTGGACACCACCCAGGAGTGCTCTGTGTGAATCTGCCTGCCTTCGGGGAAGACACGTGTGTGACTCTGACTCATTGCCCAACAATATGCCACCCTGATCTTTCCACCCTCACCCTTCTTCACCGTGCCCAGTACCATAAGCAGCACATACTTCCTCGATGATGAGAGAGCATTTGACTCTGTTTACTCCATGATAGGTGGCTGAGATGAAGACTCTCTTCTTGTCCCAGATAATGCTTAGTCTATCAAAATAAACGTGAACATAACCTCAGTGTATATTAACTAATGCTATGAGAATATATAATATGCTTCTATTTTTGTGTAATCATTATTTGGAAATGATGTGTTTTTTTTTAACTGCTGATTAATAAACTTTAAAAAATACAGCCTTTTTCCCTAATTTGAGTTTTGATGAATTTACAGTGGTAAACCTTATATGGTTCAGAGGCCAAGACTGGCAGTAGTTCACTGGAATCCTGGGGAGGGAGAGGGAGTGTGCTGAAGTGAAAAGTGTGGAGTCAGGGGCCCCAGGTTCAAATCTAAACTCTGCTACTGCCTAATCATCTCATACTGGGCAAATCATCTCAACTCTCTTATAAAATGAGAAGTTGGAGTTGAGGGGGCATAATAAATAGAAATCAAATGCAGTATTGCTATTATCCATTCTCAGGAATTTAATAACAGCTAGTGCTTTAAAGTTTACAAAGCTTTTTACAAATATCTCATTTTATCCTCACCACAACTCCAGGAAGTATGTATTATTATCATCTTCATTTTATAGATGAGGAAACTGAGACAGAGGTCAAGCAACTTATTCAGGGTCATGCAGCTGTTAAGTGCATAAGATCAGATTTGAACTCAGATCTTCCTGATTGCAGGTTCAGAGCCCTATTCACTGAGTCACCTAGCTGCCTAAATTAACCAGTCTTTCTCATAGCATTGGGCCATACTCTAACAAGACATAATGGCCTGCCACAGTCTGGGGTTGGAAGACAATTTTTCCAGAGATAAGGCAAAGAACTGAATACTGGAAATCTGGGATGAGTCACTGATGAGCCCTCCAATCAGCTAGCTCCCTTGACTAAGGCCAGGCTTTGCCCAGAGCCGAATGGGTCTAGGCACAAAGTTCTTGACCTATGGTCTATGAACTTTTTTTTTCTTTTTAAATAACTATTTCAGGGTTGGAAGCAGGACCAGTCATGGGGATGGGGGGGAAGGATACTGTCTCTCCCAGAGCTCTCCCTGTTGGTAGACCTCTTCTCCATTGTGATTTCTCCTCCTCAATGATGGCTTTGCTCTTCCTTCTTTATGCTCCATCCTTTACTGATCTAATCCACTTCTGTGGTTTCATTGATTTTTTTTCAATTCAGATTTTATTTCATTTCAGAAGATATAACAAATTTAATTGATTTTGATTGAAATTCTGAAAAAAATTTATTTTTTTAAATAATTTTTTAAAAAAGTTTTTAATGCAAATTCTTGGAAGGAAATGAATGGAGTACTACAGGCTATTTCACTGACCCTGTTTTACCTTGTATGATGGCAGTTCATTGATGACTTCTATGCAGATGTTTGGGTATATCCACTCTCCTTACTGAGCTTGAGTTGATGGCTCACTGTGCCCTCTCCAGACTACCACCACTACCTTAACCATCATCTCTCTTAAGACCCTGATGGGATGGACAGTCCAGGATCCTTAATTTAAAAGCCTTGGGAACAGCAGTGTCCCCCAAACCACCAGACCTACTTCTAGCCCAACCCTCACCTCTCCACAGCTTCTCTATTCCTGGTAATATCACAGCCATCTCTCCAGTCTTCTCCAGTCTTCCAAGTTTGAAACTTCTGAGCCCCACTACCCCAAGTTTTTCCACTCTCCATCACATTCATATCAATGAGTCATTGAGTATTCATCAGTCTTACTTACTAGGTGCCAAACACTGTGCTAAATTCTTATCTGATCAACTGCCAAGTCTTCTCCCTTCTTTCTCCCCACTCACCCAGCCATTACTTTAATTCAAGCCTTCACTGCCTCTTGGCTTGCAATGGCCTCCCATTTGGTCATTTCATCTCTCCCCCTCTTATCATCCTCCACACAACTTCTAAATTGATATTCCTAAAGCACATATCACTCTTCTGCTCAAGAAAGTTCAATGGGGGTGGCTAGGTAGCGCAGTGAATAGAGCACCAGCCCTGGAATCAGAAGGATCTGAGTTCAAATCCAGCCTCAGACACTTTACACTTACTAGCCGTGTGACCTTGGGCAAGTCACTTAACCCCAATTGCCCTGACTTCCCCCTTCCCTCCCCCCCCACCCAAAAAAAGAAAAAAGAAAGTTCAATGGTTCCTTATTACCTTGAGTGAAAAGAAAAAAAATAGACCCAATAATAAATTCCTTGGTTTGGGTACTTAAAGCAACCATATCACTCTTCTGCTCAAGAAAGTTCAGTGGTTCCTTATTACTTTGAGTGAAAAGAAAAAAAAAGACCCAATAATAAATCCCTTGGTTTGAGTCCTCTACAGTCCTCCAGCCTGCCTTTCAAGCTTTCCTGAACATTACTCCCACTTCATATATTCTACATTCCAGCCAATTTCTTATCTCCACACCTTTGCACAGACTGCCCTCCATACCTAGAATGTCCCCCATGCCTCCTTACGTCGTGAGTCTGTGAGGCTGAATTTGAACTCAGCTCTCCCTGAACTACCTTGGTGCTGAGCTCCATCAGCTCCAGCCTCTAACAGCCTCTAGTGGAGGCTTATGGAGATCAGTGGATTTTTGAGGCATCACATGGCACATTCAAGTGAAGATCTGGTCACAGTGATATAATCAGGAGGCATGAAATTGTGAATTTGTCTGCATGATGGAGTAGAAGGAAGACTGGCTCTGTAGTCAGAAGAAAGACCTGGATTCGAATCCTGTTTCTGACACTCACAAGTAACTGTATGACTTTAGACAAATCACTCATCCTCCCTATGCCTCACTTTCCTCATCTGTAAAATGATGGGCTTGGACTAGCTGGCCTCAGAGGTCTCTTCCAGCCTATGATCCTGTGATCCCTCAAATGATGGGGGCAGAGCAAGGTTTTGGAAATGGCCATGAGTGACAAGAAGCCCTGGTCCTATGAGTCAAGAGGAGGCATGAGAGAAGGACTAATTAGTGCCAGCCTTGGAGAGAGGGCAAGAGATATGATGCCTTCAGGAGAAAGCTAGTTTTCAGTTACACTTGGTCATTGTTTGGGCCTTGCTCAGCCCAGAGTGAATGTAAATAGTAATTGTTTCTGTTTTGGCCAGAAACCCTGAGGGTCTTCCCCATCTAGATTTTTCTTTTTTTAACTATATAAAAGAGGCCATTTTTTTGTCTCATTTCTTACCTAGCTTTAATCACTAAATTTTAGTCAGACTGAAACCTGGGAGAGACCTTAGCTTAAAAAGACCAAGGTCCCTTCACTGCACCCAGGGCCATCTCCAGTCCTCCTGATCTATATCTGATGGTAACCTTCAAAAGTTTGGCTAAAGAAAACAAACAGATAGTGATATACAGTTATTTCATTTTACTCCCTTAAAACTAGT
This sequence comes from Petaurus breviceps papuanus, assembly GCF_028583685.1. Lineage (NCBI taxonomy): Eukaryota > Metazoa > Chordata > Mammalia > Diprotodontia > Petauridae > Petaurus > Petaurus breviceps. The sequence continues at coordinate 4,805,095 of NW_027186492.1, read as the reverse complement.
GAACTTATACAAGGAGTTAGAAGCTAAGTTCTTACTGCTGAACGGAAGAATGAGAAAGCTCAAATACCTTTTAGAACCATCCCAATTCAGGGTGGCTGTGTCACACAATTTTATGATCTCTATATGTTTACTATCCATATCATGAGAAAGGAAGTTTCTTGGCTGTAAATACAAATTGACAAGACAATGGACGGAGCAGGGTCTCAGGATATCTCTGTTTTCCTCTCATATGGAGTATGTCCCAAGATAAGGGGAAATCCCACTTCCAGCCTTATCTGGTCTCTGGAGTTGCTGACACAGGAAAAGGTATTTTTAAAGCAAAGCAAAGCAGTCTGTTTGATGAATTCAGTCTTTGGCCAAAAATATGATATTTAATGATTATCACTGACCACTGGGCCCAGATGGCTCTGGAAGAGATAGTGAGGCTGGTGACTTTGCACAGCCCTTCCTCACTTAAATCCAATTCACTTGGATGTCATGGTATCACCTTTCTGATGTCATGGCCCTCTTCTAGAAAGAAGGACAAACAACAATAGTTTTCAGTTAGCAAAAGGAAAAAGGAATGTAGGATCAAGAGGTCAAGGACGAACACTAGAATAGGAGAAAAAAGGACATTCCGTAGGGCAGAGGAGATAAAGGAAGTGGGAGGGTGAGGCCAAGCAGGCTACAGATGAGTATTATACCCAGGGAAAGAATTTTCACCTAGGCAGTAGGAAGTTCTAAAAGACAGAGATTAGGGGAGCCAGGGTTTGGGGTTTGTTAAAGCCATAGGGCAGGAAAGTACCAGTAGAAACTGCTAGTTGACACAGTAGACAGGTACCTGATAGGTCAAGTCATTTAAACAGCCTCAGTTTCCTCATCTGTAAAATAGAGATAATAATAACACCAATGAGTAAGTATCTGAGGCAGAATTCAAACTTTTTTTTTTAAGCAATCAGGGTTAAGTAACTTGCTCAAGGTTACATGGCCAGTTATTTCTGGGTGTGGTGCTGAGTGTCTGAGCCCAGATTTGATCCAGGTTATCCCGACACTGGAGCCAGTGCTCTTACTCACTGAGCCACCTGGCTGCCCCTAAGCAATTGGGGTTAAGTAACTTGCTCAAGGTTACACGGCCAGGTGTTTCTGGGTGGGTGCTAAGTGTCTGAGCCTGGGATTTGATCTCCAGGTCATCCCAACACTGAAGCCGGTGCTCTTACTCACTGTGCTACCTGGCCACCCCTGAATTCAAACTCTTAAACCTAAGATTCTTTTCACTATGCCACCTAGCAGGATTAAGCAGTCTTTTTATTATATTATATATAGCTATATATATAATATATATATTTTATATTATAAGTCTCTCAATTAAGCCAGTGACTCCTTTCTCTTTTCATGGGGGCTACTTTTGCTTTGTCAGGACCCCTAATTTCTGGCTAATGAAGCTTTTATGAAACAAACTTAATAAAAACCCCAGTTACAGAGGCATCCCACAGTATCTTAGGCAATCCCACCCAGAACCAGATAACCTATAATCCTCCTGCATCTTGTTGAGATGGTCCCTGAAACTCTTAGGACTATGAAACATCTAATTCAATTCCTTAATCTTACAGATGTGGAAACTAAGGCCCAGGAATATAAAGTGACTACACCTAGGATCACAAAATAGTAAATGGCAGAATCAGGACTGGAATCCAGGTCTGCTGACTCCAAGTTCATTTTTTCTCTTCTCCATCATGTTTGTGATAAAGGAAGGGGTGGGCCTGTCTGTCTAGACTCCATTTCTCCCAGTTCTACCACTGACCCTTTCATCTCTGTCTAAAAATGTAATGAGATAATCTTACAAAGTAGTAAATTTTCCTGTAATTGGAATTATTCAAGCAATGGCTGGCTTATCTATCTGCCAAAAGTGCTAGAGACTAAATTGATTGTTAAGGCCCCTCCCAAATCTAAAATTTCTATAATTCTGTGACTTCCCACTTTGGGTCTTCTTGTCCTTTATAGATATAAATATAGATATCGATAATAATCATAGTAACAACCTATACAAATACAGACAAATAATATAAAAAATAAAATCTAAGCTAGCTATATTTTGACACTTTGAGACATGTATGGACATTGCTATAGCTCATAATAGTTCCGGGCCTTTTTGTTTTTGTAATCTCAGTGCCTAGTACAGCGGGAGGTATTTCAGTCATTTTTCAGTTGTGTCCAACTCTTTGTGACTCTATTTGGGGTTTTCTTGGCAAAGATACTGAGTGGTTTGCCATTTCCTTCTCCAGTTCATTTTACAGATGAAGACACTGAGGCAAACAGGATTAAGTGACTTGCCCAGGGTCACACAACCAGTAAGTATCTGAGGTCAGATTTGAACTCAGGAAGAGGAGTCTTCCTGACGCCAGGCCTGGCGCTCTAGCCACTGTCACCTAGCAGCCCTGGGAGGCATAGGGTAGGTGTTTAATAAATACTTTGTGATTGACTGATAAATTGATCCTTTTTCCATGCAATTCTAGTCCATGTCCTTCCATCCAAACATACAAATGGAAGGCGAATCTTTGTAAAAATCAAATAAAATTAATTTTTAAGAAATGGATTGGTATGTCAACCCATACATTTTGATAAAAATACGTTTTTTTAAAAAGTCATAACAATGACAGCATATTAACTGCGTCCCCTTCTAGTCTCTGCTCCATCTGTCTACTTAGAAAGTTTTGTTCTCATTATTTCCATGTAGGCAGCGTGTGGGTTGTTTAAAATCTGCATTTTGAGTTCTGTCTCCCTTCATGTCAGTATTTCCATATTTCTCCATATTCTTCCTATTCATGTCATTTTTTGGGGAAGAGCAATTATGTTCCATCATAATTAACATTCCAAAATGTATTCAGTCATTCTCCAATCCTTGGATATTTAGGTTGATTCCTCTTTGGTCACAATTACAAATAAAGCAGCTATGAATACTTTTGTAAAGACATGCCTTTTTTTCCCTTTTCAATTGTATCTTAAGGTAGGAGGGTGGATTAGTTAGAGTGCTGTGTTTGGCTTCAGAAAAACATAGGTTCAAATCCATCCTCCCTGGGCAAGTCACTCTATAAAGCCTCAAGCCATCCCCTAGGATTGATCTACTAAATCATAGACCTACTGAGGTTGCACTCTGTATTAGTGGAGGGAATTCTCACACCTGGAGTTGGTGAAGAAATGTGTTATTAAAGAAAGTACCCAGGCCAGATGTTTCCTATGCTGGTGAACCTTCTTCACACCCCTCTTTTCTAACACCCTGGGATACAGTCCTGTCCTCTGGCTTGATGGCATTTATCAGCATTGCCTGATAAGCTCATTTATCACACACCTAGAGTGAATTTGAAGGCCTTTGCAAAATGAGAGGAGTGGGCTGCATGATTTCTAAGACTCTTTCTAGCTTGCAGTCTCCATGAGCCCCCTCGATGAGCCCTATGAGATGCTATGCCAGCTGCCAGTGCCAGTTGCATTAGGTAACATCTCCATTTGATGCCACCTCCTAGGGGTCTCTTTGCCCAGAATCCATTCCCCTTCAGCCATCTGCCCCTGGAGCAAGGTAAAGAGGTAACTAATTCCCTTCCAGCATTCTCATGCCACCCTCTTCTCCTGCCGGCAGTGGGAGAGGCAGGTGGGGGAACAATGCCTCCTGTGTCCTGCCTTTCCACCAGTCTGGCCCAAGGGGAGGGACAATGGCCTGGCTTCAGCCCTGGACTCTCTGCTTTGGCTGTCCCTCTCTACCCAGCTGCTTCTCCAATCTGCCGAAAAAAAACCAAACTACTCAAGACAGGCTTCTCCCTTCTCCTGCCCAAGCCATCACGAGGTGAGGACCTATCCCTAACCCCTAACCCTCATCCCAATTCAAACCAGGGTCTTATATCCAATTATTTCAGCCATAGGGTGGGCATCAGGCTGGGAAAGGACTACAGAGGGATTTGGACAGTCAGGTATTAGGACTTGGGTGCTAATACCATAGAGACCCTGCATGGGCCAAAGGAAACCCTGAACAAGGATGGGATAAAAGGGATGTTGGGCACCTTCTAGGGCTGGGATCCCCTAAGTAGATCACAATATACTGATAAATCCCCATTCTAATTCTTAATACCACATACTTCTCTCTCCCCCATCCCTTCTCATCTGTAAAATGAGGCCTCAGTTTCCTCATCTGTAAAATGAGAGATTTGGGCTAGATTGGGGAGGAAGAGTTCATCTTTTTTGCATAGACCCCTTTTGTAATCTTAATCAAGTCTATGGACCCTCAGAATCATACTTTTAAATGCACAAAATTAAATACCTAGGATTATAGAGGAAACCAATCAGATCGAAATACAGTCATTAGAATACTAAAAATCCCAGGTGAAGAACCCATAAATTAGATGATCTCTGAGGCCCCTTCCAGTTCTAAATCTATGGCTTATTGATTTTATGATCATTTTCTACAGTTTACAGGGATTCTTTTTAGGGAAGATTCTTTTCCTCAAAGCTTTGAGGAACTGAAAATTATCTCCTTATTAAAAAAAATTTTTAAGAGTATGGGAACCCCAGTCTTGTGAATCTGTCTGCCCCACCCTCCCTAGCACCTAAGATAGGAAGAAGGTTCCCTCTCACTCCCCTTGGCAGGAGCAGTAAGACAGTGTAAGCTTGCCCAAGATCACCAGGTGGTGAGTCTCCCCAGCATAACTCCCAACATGGACTCAGAATATGAGCAAGGCCACGTTCGTAAGCTACAGGCACAACACATGAGGGTGCAAGAAAAAACCTTCACCAACTGGGTCAACAATATCTTTCACCATGGCAAGGTAAGTATTTCTGTCCCCCATCCCCAGCTGTATCTCTCTCTATCAATGCACTCCTTCCTTTTCTGCCACTTCCTAGCTATATGACTTTGAGCAAGTCATTTAATCTGGAGGAGGTTGTGGTCCAGGGAAAGAGCACTGGCTCTGGAGTCAGAGGAGCTGGGTTCGAATCCTATTTCCCACACTATCTTGTGACTTTGGGCAATTCATTTGGCTTTCCTGTGCCTCAGTTTCCTTATCTGTAAAATAAGAGAATTGGACTAGATTACCTCAAAGTTCTGTTTCAGATCTAGTTCTGTGATCCTAGGATCCATGTTTCAAATCTGCCCCCCTTCCCATAGGAAAATGTCCAGCCTCTGAAGCCCTGCCCCTTGGGATGCCCTCTTAGGGCCGATGCCCACTGTACCCCTTTCTCTCCCCACAGGAATCCCAGCACTGCCATTGAGTGTGTTGGTTGGAGGGAGGCAAACAAGGGAGTAGACAAGCCTTCCCAGGGCCCAAGATGCTCTGTGAGTCCCTGGAGTTATAGAGATAAAGGCTAGCCTAGGCTGATTGTCTCTGCTTCCCCCTTCCCAGGCTGGCATCAAGATCCAGAATATGTACATTGAGCTGGGAGATGGCACTCACCTGCTGAAGCTGCTTGAGCTCATCTCTGGGGAGGTGCTGCCCCCGCCCAACCGGGGACAAATGCGTGTGCATTTCCTGGAAAACAATAGCCGGGCTCTAGCCTTCGTGAGGTCCAAGGTGAGGCCAGAACCCCAGAGACTCAAGAGTGATCATGACTGTGATTTCCTGAACTCAGAGCAGTAGCTAGCTCTGAGACTTGGAAGGCAAAGAAAGATGGAGAACAGCAGAAATCAGGGGCAATCCCACCTCCTCCACCATCCCCCCCCCCACCTTGACAACACAAGTGTAGCTTTGAGAATACTTCAAGTCACATCAGGAAAGAATGATCTGAATTTAAATTGGAGTTTAGATTTATTAATATCTATTCTAAGAGAGAACACTTTGTCAGGAGGGTTACTTGGCAATCCTGACAGCTGAGTGCCAGATGTTTGAACTGTGGAATGCAGGAGGGAGGAAAGGAAATGGGGCATTCTGTAAGGGAAGGCAATGCTGAATAAGGCCAAGAGGAGGATAATTATAATAAACCATTTATACAATGCTTTAAAGTTTGCAAAGAGTTTCAGATGCATTACCTCATTTGGTCCTCATGATAGCCCTTAGAGGTGAATAGTAGCCAAAGGACTTATCAGGGCTTCCCTATGTACTAGGCACTTATGTACTTAGTGCTGGGAATACAAATACAAGCAGAAAGACAGGGCCTGCCTTCAAGGAACATGCCTTCTTCTAGGAGAAGACCGCAGGTAAAAGGAAACTCAAAAGTGGAGTGGTGAGGGGGGCACGCACAGGGGCATGGTAGAGAAAGGTCAGAAGGGCAGGAGTGAAGCCTGGGGAGGAATACAGGCCAGGCTGGCCTGGGCACTGTCCTTAAAATGGAAGATCTGAGAGGAAACAGCCAATCAGAGGAAGAGGCCTCTGGGTTAAAATGTGTTTCTGGGGTGAGAAATCTAGGGGTGAGGAGGCTGTTGTGGCTGGTAGAGAACATCCTGAGAGTAAGGAGTGGAGCCTGGAAAGGTGATTATGCCTATTTTTACATATTAGGAAACTGAGGCTCAGCTAACTTAAGTGAGTTGCCCGTGATCACAAAATAATTGCTTGAATCAGGATTTGAACCCAAGTCTTTCCTAATTCCAGGTCCAACTGTCTTTAAAAATGTTTAAATTTTATTTTTTATTATGACTTTAACAATCATCAACAAATATGTTATCTTTTACTATGCAATGATCAAGAAAGAGTGTCTGTAGCACTGTGGACTTCTGTTATCTACAGGTTTTTTTTAAGCATATATTAAATTTAACACAGTAGTAACAACATTACCCTTTTTCTAGCTTTCTTTCTGAAGTTCAAAACTGCTAGGACTTATTTTAAAGAAATAACAAATGTGGTATGATTGGCTTCAGGAAATAGCTATTGGAAAAGACTGGAAAGGAAGGGAGGAGAAGGATTTGACTATGGACTGACTATATATCCAGGAATGGGATGGGGAGTGAGGGAATAAAGGAGAGCAAGAGAGAGAAAGAAAAAGAGACAGAGAGAGAAGAGACGGAGAGAGAATAAGAATTTGGAACAGTACAACTGTGCTGTTCCATGCAACAGTGTCTATTCATAGACCTTGTAAGAGCCACAAGTACAATAGCAAAGCATTTAATTAAAGCCTTAAAACCATGTAAATAGTAATTGAGAACTAAAAAAAAGTTGTTGTTTAAACAGCAACTTTGTAAGGCAGATAGAGCAAGTAATTCCCATGTTAAAGATGAGAAAAGCGATGCTTAAAGGATTACTTGCCCAAGATCTCATGTCTATTTAGGATTAAAACTAGGATTTTTAACCCAAGTCTCTTGACTCAAAAGGACTCAACAGTTAGTGTTTTTTCCACTACATCCTGAAATGAAAAGAATGATGGGAAAGAGGCAGGATTGGCCAATGAGGATGGGGGATTAGTGTGTCCCCCCCTTCGGTGGTTCCTCCTGAGTTCAAATCCAACCTCAGACACTTACTAGCTGTGGGACCCTGGGCAAGTTTCTTAACCATGTTTGCCTCAATTTAAATACATATATACACATAATATATGTGTATTATTCAACACATGGATCCCCTAAGTTCTGAAAGCCCAATAAGTCTCCACTGCTCCTCCACCAACCCCTTCCCATCAGGATCCATCATGACTCCTCCTGTAAATGACTCTACAGGTTCCAGTGCCCCTAATTGGTCCAGAGAACATCGTAGATGGGGACCAGACACTCATCCTTGGGCTCATCTGGGTCATCATCCTGCGTTTCCAGATCTCTGACATTTCCCTGGACAAGGTACCACTCAGACCCACCTCTCTGTTCTCCTCCCCCCCCCGCCACTTCTCCTTTCCTGGCCTCCATCTCTCCCTGGTCACACCTCCCCTTTCTCCTTTTTGAACCTTATGTGGACGTAGCTATTCCATAGCCTGATGATGGAAGTCTGGCTTCTGCCACTTCCTCCCTAGGCCCCCAGACTCACACAGAATTCGGCTCCTTTCCTCTTGTACCCCAAGGACAAAAGAGAAAAGAAGCACCTGTTCGTAGATGTTGTTATTATTTGTGTCGTTATGTTCTGTCATCTGCATAAAAGTTTGAGGTAGACTTCAGGGGAGAATATATCCATTAAGTCAAGGCCTCTTTCAATGGCTTATGGGAAAACTGTTTTGACTGAGAACTAAGGGGTGACCCCTGAGCCTTAGTTATCTACCTCATTTTGAGAAGCAGAGGATTGGGGATAGAAAGCTGGATTTGGAGCCCAGAAGACCTGGGTTCAAGGCCCATTTCTGATACATACTGTATATGTGACTCTAAGCAAGACACTTGGGGGCAGCTAGGTGGCACAATGCATAGAGCACCAGCCCTGGAGTCAGGAGGACCTGAGTTCAAATTCAGACTCACACACTTACTAGCTGTGGGACCCTGGGCAAATTTCTTAACCATGTTTGTCTCAAATTTACATACATACATACATACACATAATATATATCTATATATGGTAGGATATATAATGACATATATGGGTATGGGTATGTACATACATACATGTGTGTATACATGTATTTGTGTATGTATGTGTGTGCATGTATGTATGTGGCAGGATGTGAACCTAGGTACAGTGGCCTAGAGTCAGGAAGACTCCTCTTCCTGAGTACAGATCTGGCCTCAGACACTTACTAGCTGTGTGACCCTGGGCAAGTCACTTAACCCCAACTGCCTAAAAAAAAAAACCTCTCCATACCCCAAGGCAACTCTCTTGGACTCTTAATTTTTTGTGGGAGAAACTGGGAGAAGAATGCTTCCCCTTTCTACAGTGATGCTAGGCAAGTCATTTAATCTCTTTCTTCCTCAGGCAACTTTCTAAGACAAGGATTCTTACCTTTCTGTGTGTCATGGACCCCTTTGCCCATATAGTTTAAAGCCCTATGGACCTCTTCTCAGAATAATGTTTACAAATGCATAAAATATAATGCAGAGAATTACAGAAAAAAATTAAGTTCATGGACCCTGGATTAAGAAAACTTGTCAGGGCGGCTGTGGTGCAGTGAATAGAGCACGGGCCCTGAAGTCAGGATAACCTGAGTTCAAATCCGGCCTCAGACACTTAACACACACACACACAAAACTAATCGTGTGTCCTTGGGCAAGTCACTTAACCCCAATTGCCCTACCTTCCCCTCTCTAAAAAAAACAAAAAAGAAACCGTCATAAGATGCAGTTGTTGTTTGTAAGCATTTTCTCCTCTCCTAACAATTGGTTCAGAGAAGTTCTGGACTGTTACAGTCTAAAGTCTGTACTCTGATTTGCAAGACAGTTACCTACCTGCATTGGCAGAAGAGGAGCTTGTCCTTGGGAATTCTCTGCACCAATGAAATCACAGGCCCACCCCCCCCCCAATCATTCTCCCCTCCAAAATATGGATATTACTCTTTAAATATTACATTTTAAGATTTAACTACTTACATTTTTGTATCACCAGGTTCTCTAATCCTAAATCCTTATCTATGCCAGGAATTCAGCCGGGATCTCAGTTCAAATAGAAAGGAAGAAATATTTGAGGTGGCTACGTAATGGGATAGATAGAAGGCTGGGCCTGGAGTTAGGAAGTGCAGAGTTCAAATCCTACCTTAGATACTTACTAACTGTGTGACCTTCAGCAAATGCTTTAACTTCCCTCATCATCAGTTTTTTCATGGGGATAATAATAGCACCTATCTCATAACGTTGTTATAAGAACCAAATGAGATGGTAATAATGACTAATATTTATATGCAATGCACTTTTTTTGTTTGTTTGTTTTTTGGAGGGGGGAAGACAAGGCAATTGGGGTTAAGTGATTTGCCCAAGGTCACACGGCTAGTAAGTGTTAAGTGTCTGGAGCTGGATTTGAACTCAGGTCCTTCTGACTCCAGGGCCAGTGCTCTATTCACTGTGCCACTTAGCCGCCCTGTGCAATGCACTTTTGCAATTATTTTCTCATTTGATCCTCATAACAAGCCTAGAAGGTAGGTGTTGTTATTATTTCCCATTTTACAGGTGAGGAAACTGAGGCAAACAGAGGTTAAGTGACTTGCCAGGGTCATACAGCTAGTAAGTGTCCAAGGCCAGATTTGAACTCAGGTTTCTTGACTCACTGCCCAGTGCTATATATACTGTATCATCAGCTGCCTCCAATATACATGTTGAATATATAATATATGTAAAGTACTTTGAGGACCTTGAAGTTTTCGTATAAATCATTACTATTAGTAATAGTGTTATAAAGTACTGCCAAGCATAAGACTGGGGGAGGGGGAAGAGAAGAGGGATGTCCTCTCTGACCCCAGGCCTGCTCCCCCCTCCTCTGAGCTCATTCCTGTTCTACCAGGAGGAATTTGGGGCCAGTGCTGATCAGCTGTCTGCTAAGGAGGCATTGCTGGTCTGGTGCCAGCGGAAGACAGCTGGCTACTCCAATGTGAACATCACGGACTTCTCTCGCAGCTGGAGCGACGGGCTAGGCTTTAATGCCCTCATTCATGCCCACAGGTCAGAAAACAGGCACCCTGTTCTCCCACTTTCTTTCCACTGGCCCGATATAGACCTCTGCCTCCTTCTCATTGAACTCTAGGACCATTTTTAATTCTGTCAGGTCTAGGAATAGGCACTGAGGGCAAGGAGGAGGAGGGAAAGCATGCCTGGGAAAATGCCTAGCTCTCTTTGAAGGCCAGCCGGCCCTCCCCCACTTCCCTCATTATACAATCTGGTCATTGGGTAGAGACTGGTCATGGAGGCAGAGGCACAGGGGACACCAGGATAATAACAGCTGATGTTTACATAGTACTTTAAAATATTGCAAGCATCTTACAAACATCTCATTTGAGCCTCGCAAAAATCCTGTGAGGTATTATTATCCTCATCTGCAAAATGGGTAGAGTTTAGAGAGGTTAAGTCACTTGTTCATGGGCATATAGGTAGTGTCAGAGATGAAAATGGAACCTGGACTTTCCCAGCTCCAAATTCAGTGCTCCATCCACTATGAAATGAGGGAATAGTTAGCATAGAAGGGGCAAGGAAGGGCAGGGCCAGTGGGGGAGTGATCAATATGTGAGTTCCTGGCTCCCAGTTCAATCTTGTGGGCTAGCTCTGCCCTGGGCAACACCGTGAACCTGGAAAAATTTGTCTTTGGCATTTTTCTCAGTTTCTCCCTCAATTGAAGTCCAGTCTTCAAGGAAAAGTTTTGTGACCACTCATCAGGTAGGGTCGCTAGGTGGAGCAGTGAATGGACTGTTTGTTGGACCTAGAGTCAGGAAGACCTGAGTGCAAGCCTGGCTTTGGATGCTTATTAGCTGTGTGACCTTGTTCTAGTCACTTCAGCTCTCTCAGGCTCAGTTTCCTCATTGCAAAATGGAGATAACTATTATCTATCAAACAGCAGAGGGCTGTTGTGAGGCTCAAATGAAAACACATATGTAAAATGCTTTGCAAACCTCAAAGTGCTATAAAATGCTAGCTATTATCATTCTTATTTTATGGGAGGGATTCTTTTTCAGGTACAAATTGGACTAGATGGCCACCTAGGTCTTTTCCACCTCTGAAATTTTGTGATTCTATGATAGAGTAATTTAATTCATGCTTGGGTAGGCAGAGAACTTATCTTTACTATTAATTTTATAGGAGAGCTTATTTTTCAGGTATGAGTTGGCCTAGAGGGCCACCTAGGTCCCTTCTAACTCCAAAATTCTGTGATTCTGATAGAGTGACTTATCCCATACTTGGGTGGGCAGAAGGGCATATATATGCCCCGCTTGACAAATGGGTAGGCTATTCTAGGCCCAGGCGAGCTCAGCTGGGCTCTCTCCATAGCCCTCCTGTCCCCCTTCTTGGGCCCTGGCATTCGTCATTCCCTAGGTCACAATCTCCTGCCAACCTCCCACAGGCCTGACCTGATCAGGTACAGCTCCCTGCGGCCAGAACACCCCCTACACAACCTGGAGAATGCTTTTGAAGTGGCCCACAGAGATCTGGGCATATCTAGGCTGCTTGACCCCGAGGATGTCGCTGTTCCCCAGCCAGAGGAGCGCTCCATCATGACCTATATCTCTCTCTACTATCACTATTTCTCCCACCTACACCAGGGACAGACTGTCCAGAAGAGACTGTCCAAGGTCAGTGTGGAAGGGTGGGAAGATGGCTATAGGAAATGGGGGGGGGGTAATTGCTCAACTGTGCCCTTCCCCCTCCTCCCTTCACTCTTCCTCCTCAGCCCTGAGGTCACTAATTCCCTAAGAGGATTGCCAGGCAGTACTGTGGCAGAAAGTAAAAGGGAGAGTCAGCAAGGGCAAAGGCCCACTTTGGAGTGAACGGGAAAGGGGAAAACCCCTCTCTGAGCAGAAGCCATGAATCTTTTTGGTCCCATCAGCTGCTGGGGGAGGTGGCAGAACATGAGGCCTGGGGCTGCTATTGTCAGGGTACGTGTCCCTTGGGGACATTTGAGTGAGTAGCCTTGAGCTGCTGGAGGAGGGGAGGAGACAGAATAGGGAATAAGTGGGGCAGAGAGTCTGTATGGGCAGGGAAAGGATCAGGGATGCCAACCTCCACAGATGAGGGAGAAGGCAGGGTCAAGTTCCTTTCCCTTCTTCCTAGCTGCCCTCCCTGTGCCTGAGTGAGGGTAGCAGTAGGTGACCTTGTAGGACAATCGAGCACCTGGTCTGTGGGACAGGTGATGTTTTTAAAATGTTTGCATTGCAAGAGTAGGAGAGAGTCACTGTGGGAGTGGTCGTGTGGTCCTCGCTGCAAGGGCTGAGCGAGCCATCCTGAAGAGGACAGCTTGCCCCTGCCCTCAGCCCAGCCCAGCCCAGCCCATTCATTCCTGACTTTTTCCTTCCCTCTGTCCCAGATCCTGCAGCAGCTACAAGAGACAGCCAAGTTACAGGCTCAGTACAAGCAGATAGTGTCAGACCTGCTGGGCTGGATCACCGAGCGGGTGGCCCAGCTTGAGGAGCGACGTTTCCCGGACACCCTGCCTGCCATGCGTCAGCTGCTGGCTGCCTTCGCCACCTTCCGCAAGGAGGAGAAGCCCCCTCGGCTAGAGCAGCGAGGGGCGGCCGAGGCGCTGCTGTTCCGTCTGAGCACTGCCCTCCGGGCCCAGAACCGCCGGGCTTTCCTGCCCCCCGAGGGGTTGGGGCCTGGGGAGTTGGCCAGGCGCTGGGCAGCGCTGGAGAGGGCTGAGGCCCGCCGGGAGCAGGCCCTACAGCAACAGCTGCTGAGGTTGGAGAGGCTGGAGACGCTGGCCCGACGCTTCCTGCGCAAGGCGGCCCTCCGGGAGAGCTTCCTGGTGGAGGTGGAGCAGGTGCTGAACCAGCTGGGCACCCCAGTGCCCAGCTCTGCCCAACTGAGTGCTGCTGTCCAGAAGCTGGGGTCACTGGAGGCAGATGTGCTGCCCCAGGAGGGCCGCTTCCAGGCCTTGGCTGAGATCGCCTCCTTCCTGCAGCAGGAGCACTACCATGGCTGCTCAGATGTGACCCGAAGGTGAGGGTCCTTTCCTCCCTCCCCCAGCCCACTTCACCCTGACCTCCCCAGCCCTCAGGGTCCCCTCTCCAGCCCCCCACAAGACCACAGGGGAAACCTCCCCAAACACATTTCTAATAGACGGCTAGGAAAACTCCCATAGACATATCTCTCCCAGGGATGCCTGAAATTCATACTCACTCAGCAGCTGTCTGATCCAACACATACCATAAGGGAATCCTCACTAGGGTACCATGACTCTTTCACCATTCCTTTAACATTAGCACCTACCCTCTAGGTCAACTCTCTTTAAATTAAAATACCTCTGAAAGAGGGTAATCCATTAAGCTTCTTACATCTTTGTGAGAATGATTTTATTAGAAGAGACACTGCCAATAGATGCCTGAGTCTTGTCTCAGAAGAAGAATTCTTAGTTTTTTTATGTCAAAGGCTCTGAACCCTTCTCAGTAATAGCTAGCTAATAATAGTAGCTAACATTCATATAGCGCTTATTGAGGCCAGGCACTGTGCTGAGCACAACTGTGATTCCATTTGATCCTCACAACTATCCTGGGAGGTAGGTACTATTATTATCCCCATTTTACAGGTGAGGAAACTGAGGCAAACAGAGGTTAAGTGATTTACCCATGGTTACATAGCTACTAAGTGTCTGACATCACTTTTGAACTCATATCTTCCTAACTCCAGGCTCAGGGCTCTATCTACAAAATAAAATACATAGAAACATAAAAGAAACTAATTATATTAAAATACAGGTATCAAGAGATTTTTAAAACTCAAATTCTACTAAATAAAATACATAGAAATACAAATGAAACTGATTATATTAAAATACAATTATCAAGATATTTTTAAAAATCAAGGTCACAGACCTCAGGTTATGAACCCCCTGTCTTAGAGGAAGGGCATATTTAGTGAGAAGGCCCAGAAATGAGGGCCTAGGATGCAGAACAAATTATATCCGTGACGGTTAGGACCACTCTGCCATGATGACATTCTTCAACACACACTAGCTGACCAATAAGAGCCCCAAGGCAGGTGTAGACCAGTAAGACCTTTCTATCTGCATTGTCTAATTCATCCCTCATCTCATCTCTAGTGTAGTGAATAAGTGAATGGATAAGTCAATGAAAGAAAGGAAAAAAAAACATTTATTAAAGGCTTACTATATTCCCATGGGGGAATTTTTTAAAAAAAGCAGAAATTGGCCCTGTCTTATTTCTAATAAGGAGAACATGTAGGTGATTGGTGACACATATAGGTGATTGGTGACCAGGGAAGGGCATTTTTGGTTTGGAAAGTTACAGGTTTGGTTATAAGGTAGCAAAATAGTGTATCCTTTCCAGGAACAGTGGCAGTACAGATTTGCCTGTGGTTCCAGAATTGGAAGGGGGTGGAGTAGGGGACTCACCACTTAGGTGAAGGGGGCACTGAAAAGTAAAGTTATTGCTTGGTTACACCTGAAATAAGCAGGCCAGGTGAGACCCTCATCAGTCAGGACAGCTGGGGACCAGAAGAAGGGTTTTGGAGTTGGTAGAATTAAGACATCCAGAGCATGAGGCAAGATGGCAGGTGAGAAAATGACCCAGGTGGAAATAAGAAAGGATTTGGTCTG
Source organism: Petaurus breviceps papuanus (assembly GCF_028583685.1). Classification (NCBI taxonomy): domain Eukaryota; kingdom Metazoa; phylum Chordata; class Mammalia; order Diprotodontia; family Petauridae; genus Petaurus; species Petaurus breviceps. The sequence goes on along the minus strand of NW_027186492.1, from coordinate 4,790,054 downwards.
AGGGATTTGGGGGGTGGGAATGACATGAGGTTGGAATCCCAGTTTTGTTACTGCTATGTGACCTCAGCCAAATTACTTAACCTCTCCGGGCCTTTGTCCTAAGGACTGACTCATCTGATTCTGATTCTCAATTTACAGACGAGGGCTTGACGTAGGCATGGCAAGGGGCACAAAACAAGGGGCAAGGCTCCTCTGACTTTTGGGGGGTCATTCCCAGAGTCCCTGGGGCTACCAGCAGTACACACCAGGCCCTCTCCACTCCCATACCTAGCTCTGGACCCAGATGGCTTCCTCTTGCTCCCACCCCTCCTCTTGTATCCTCTCCAGGCAGAAGGAGATCTCTCAGCGCTGGGAGCGGCTCCTTGGAGGGCTTCATGAAAGGAAGGAGCATCTGGCCAACTCTCAGGTGGTGCTGGGGCTGCTTCAAGAGGTCGATGCAGCTGATGAAGAGCTGAAAGAGCTACAGGTCATATCCAAGGAACGCAGCCCGTTAGGTCCATGGTATTTTGGCAACTAGGTTATGCTGTGGCTAGAGTGCCAGGCTTAGACTCAGGAAGACCCAAATTCAAGTCTGACCTCAGGCACTTACTAGCTGTGTGACCCTGAGCAAGTCACTTATCCCTGTTTCCCTCAGTTTCCTCATCTGTAAAATGAGCTGGAGGAGAAAATGGCAAACTACTTCAGTATCTTTGCCAAGAAACCCCCAAAATGGGTCACAAAGAGTCAGACATGACTGAAATAACTAAACAAAATTTAGAGCACTGAATTAAGAGGCAGGAAGACCTGAATTCACAACCTTTCTCAGACACTCACCAGCTATGAAACCCTAGGTGAGTCATGTAACTGCTGTGCCTCAGTTTCCTCATCTGTAAAATGGGAATAACAACAGGACCTACCTTATAGGTTTGCTATAAGGATCAATTAAGGTAATATATGTAAAGCACTTTGTAAACCTTGATATAATATACAGGGTGTGCCAGAGGTCTTAGTATACTTTTAAGCTAATACAACTTAAAATCCCAAACCCTAATAAATTCATAAAAATACTAATATTGTACCTCAACCAAAAATAAAAAATATCGATATAGCACTCTCAGCTAATAGGACTTTAAAAGAAACAGCAAGATTTTTGGAATGCCCTGAATAAGTATTAGCTTTGTTATTCTGCTCTTATTAATTATTCCAACAAGAACCAGGATATTGCCCTGGGCACGGTGCTGTTACACCATCGGCCCCAGGGTCACTCGCTGGTCCTCACTCTCGTATGGGGTGCATCACCTAACTGAGGCACTGACCCTGGGGGCAGCAGTTGGGGCTGGGAGCCCCTTGCTGGGCACTGCAGTGACGGTGGCTGTCCGGCCCCAGGTGCTGGCAAGCTCGGCGGTCTGCGGGCAGCACCTAGCCGAGGTGGTGGAGCTTCTGCAGAGACACGAGGTGCTGGAGGCACGAGTCTCCTCCCAGAGTGCCCTTGTGAGTCACCTTGTCCAAAGGACCACACAGCTGAGCGCTGATCCAGGCCCCCACCTGGATGGGCTGCAGATCCGAGCCTGGGGCTTGTCACAGGTCTACCAGAGCTTGGTTTTACTCATCAGAGCCAGGTGAGAACCCATTCTCCACCCATTCCCCTATGGAGACCTGTTAAAAGACCTCAGCTTGAAAAGGTCCTGGTCTCCCATTGCATCCTGGGCCATCTTCAGTTGCCCTGATCTGTATCTGACCACTGGACCCAGATGGCTCTGGAGGAGAAAGTGAGGCTGGTGACTCTGCACAGCCCTCCCTCACTTCAATCCAATTTACCTACAAGTCTTGGCATCACCTCCCTGATGTCAGGGTCCTCTTTGAAAACAAAGGACAAACAATTCTGTCACATTCTTTTTTTTTTCTTTTTGGAGGGGGGAAGGCAAGGCAATTGGGGTTAAGTGTCTTGCCCAAGGTCACATGGCTAGTAAGTGTTAAGTGTCTGAGTCTGGATTTGAACTCAGGTCCTCCTGACTCCAGGACTGATGTTCTATTCACTGGGCTGCCTAGCCGCCCCAACCCTGTCACATTCTTGACCAACCTCAGAGCTCCCTATTTCTCATCTAAAGCTGGTCTGGGATGCTGAGAAACATGCCACCCCGCTCAAACCAATGTCAATGCCCTAAGCATCTCTCCCTCGACTCTTCTCTGTTCCCCAGTGGCATTTCCCTTCCTGTCTCCAAGGCCTTCAACAAGAGATGCGACCTTTCTGAGGGTGGGCCGGACTGCTCTATCCACATATGGGGCTCCATTCTCTCTATTGGCAGCTAGGAGTTGGAGTCAGGAAGACTTGAGTTCAAATTCTGCCTAAGACACTTACTAGCTGTGTAACCCTGGAGAAGCCCTTTAACCTTTCTCTATCTCAGGTGATTCTGTAAAATGAGATAATCATAGACCCTACTTCAAATTATACATAAAGTGTTTTGCAAACCTTGGAATGCTATTCTATTGTTATTATTACTACTGCTGCCTCCTAAGCCCCCTGGACTGGCCTTTCTCCCAGGCGGGCCCTACTGGAGCAGGCCTTGCAGCAGGCTGAGTTCCTGAACAGCTGTGAGGAAGAAGAATCCTGGCTCAGAGAGAGAATACAGCTAACTCAGGTGGCTTCCTTCGGTCGGGACCTGGGCCAGATCACAGCGTCTCTATGGAAATATAAGGTGCTTGCTCCAGTCTCTACCTATGGTCCTCCTAACTGCCTTAATCTCCCCTCTTTCCTCTTTTCTGGTCTCACTGTGGACCCTGCCCCTCCTTTCACTTTCCTTTTCTTCCTTCCTCCATCCCTTTCCAGCTCTGTAATCTCTTGTGCCTCATGCCTCTGTCCCCTGAAAGGCAGTAAATTCAAAGTCCACCTGAGATACTAGCTGTGTGGCCCTGGGCAAGTCACCTAACTAACCTCTCTGTGCCTCAGTTTCCTCATCTATAAAATCTGTAAAAGAGCAGAAACCTCACAAAGGGGTGAGGATCAAATGAGGCAAAGAGAATATAAGCCCTGTCTCAAGGCCCATTGGCATGGGACTCTGTCCTTATTGATGGAGATGAATTCCCTGCCACTCACGCAGGGCAGGGCAGAGCTGGTGAAAGGGAGAGCATTTCAGTTCTTGGTCAGTCACCTTTGGGACTCCTCAAGCTTCAGGGATCTCCAAGTGTTGAATCACTTTGGCTGCTTCTGTCTTCCAGTGACTAGAGAGAAGATGGAAGAGGCCAACCCCGCTTCAGACCCCATTTGGGATTAAAGATACTGGAGTGGTTGGCCATTTCTGTCTCTGGCTCATTTTACAGATGAGGAAACTGAGGCAAACAGGGTGAAGTGACTTACCCACGGTCACACAGCTAGGAAGTGTCTGAGGTCAGATTTGAATCCAGGTTTTCCTGAATCTATCCACTGCACCACCTAGATGCCCTTATACCTTCTCTGATTTTCTGTTTTTCTATGGTTTGGATAAGTAGATTTCTTTGCTATTTGCTGTATGTTCATTATTTGATGGGAGAGGAGTCAAACCATGGAGTCCTCCCTCCCCCCCCAATAATGACAGAGGGATAAGAAGTTAGATTGAACCTGATCATATTATTCCCAAACTAACAATATTTAAGGGAGCAGCTGGATATAATTCTAACCCTGTAGCTCCTGTCTCTGAGAACGGAGTGGCAGCTTCCAGCCCCAACTTCCTGCTCCAACTCTGGCAATAAGAAGGGTAGGGGGATCTTCCAAACGTCATTAGGATCATAATTAGCAGCAGCACTTTGCCCCTTCCCCACCAGGCCCTCATTTCTTCTCCTTCCTCCCTTCCCCATTATATCATCTGACTTTTCACTTCTGCATTGTCTCCTCTACTGGGTCAGGCCCTGGAGACTGAAGTCAGCTCCCACCAAGCAGTGTGCATGGAAATCACAAGGAAGGCAAAGGAGTTGAGTCCCCATGGCCACCCAGGCCAACCAGACCCACGGGAGCGGGCAGAAGCCATCCACAGCCAGTGGCAGCACCTCCGCGACAAGATGGCAAAGCTCCTGGCCCGTCTCCAGGCTGCCCTGCTCATCAAGCAGGTACAAGGCTTTGGAGAAAGGATGGGAAGGGTGGGAGCCCTGGATCTCTCTTTCCCAATTGCTGCCCTCCACTCCAAACTGTAGCTAAGAATTCTTATTCCAGAGGAAATTGTATTTGGGGTGTGTTGAATAGAGAATAGTCAAATTCAGGTGCAGTCCAGGAGAGAGGGCAACCATCAGCAGTGTGGCCAACAGCACCGGCCCTCACAGTTCCAAGAAGGAGGCACAGGGGTGAGAGAAGAAAGACTTTAGGGAAAAGGTCACTATGGCAGAAGGACCCTGGGGCTGGCATCCTCCTGCAAAGCAAAAAGGCAAAAGCAGGCGGGCCCCTTGGAAAAGAACTATTCCACCATAAGGAAGCACCTCTTCCATGTTGGTGGCCTCTCCCTCTATCTTTTGAGTTCCCCCCACCCTAGTATTTTGCAGATGTGGGTGAGGTAGAATCGTGGCTGCAGGAGCAGCAGTCCCTGTTGGCCAGTGAGGACTATGGGAAGAATGGGGCTGGCGTGGCCGTCCTGCTCCAGCGGCACCAGCGACTGGAGCGAGAAGTGTGGGCCTGTGGGCTGGAGGTGAGACGGCTGGAGGAGCAAGCACAGACTGCCGCCACCCAAGCTCCGCTCATGGTAATCACTCTGGAGCTGTTGGGATGCGATCAGATCAAAGGCCCCGGGGAGGACTGAAAAATGATCTCAGAGCTACAAACTGTTCACAGCAGAGCAGCCTAATGGAATGGATTGGATTGGAAGTCAGACATTGTTGTTGTTCAGTGATTTCAGTCATGTCCAACTCTTCGTGACCCAATTTGGGGTTTTCTTGACCAAGAGACTGGAATGGTTTGCCATTTCCTTCTCTGGCTCATTTTACAGATAAGGAAACTGAGGCAGAGTTAAGTGACTTGCCCAAGGTCACACAGCTAGCAAGTGTCCAAGACCAGATTTGAACTCAGATCTTTCTGACTCCAGGTCCAGTGCTCTATCCCCTGTGCCATCTGGTTAATTCAAGTTAGAGGATTTGGGATCAAATCCTAGCTTTGCTTCTGATTACTTTTGTGAGGCTAGGAAAATTACCTCCCCACTCTGAGCCTTAGTTTCCTTATCTGCAAAATGGTTGGGTTGGACAAGATTATCTCTAAAGTCATTTTTAGTTCTAAATAGATGATCTTTTGATTCCAGAAATAATTGAAACATGATTCCTTTATTAAATCTTCTTCTGCCTCTGGAAGACTTGATATTCATATTCCACCAGAGATACTTACTAGCTGTATGACCCTGGGCAAGTCACCTAACCTCCATCTACCTTAGTTTCTTAGCTTCATCTCTAAAATGAAGTAGGAAAAAAAAAAATCCCTGTCCTTTAGGTGCAGCTAGGTGGCACAGTGAATAGAGCACAGGCCCTGGAGTCAGGAGGATCTGATTTCAAATTTGACTTCAGACACTTGATACACTTACTAGCTGTACGACCTTGGGCAAGTCACTTAACCCCAATTGCCTTGCCTTCTCCCCTCCAAAAAAATAAAATAAAATGAAAGTAATGAAAATTTCATCTATCTCACAAAAAGGTAAGGGGGATCAGATGAGAGCATGCAAACCTTTAAGTGCTATGTGCATGTGAGTTATTAGTTATTTTATCTATTATTAATTATTTTCTCACACCTTATATACAGCATTGAATTTTGACTGAAGAAAACCTAGGGCTCCCACCCATCCTAGCCTCAGACTTCTCATTAATAAAATGAAGGAATCAGACTCGGTGACCTCTAAGGTCAGTGACCTGCTCTAGAGCTCTGCTCCTGTGACCTTTGAATTCATCGTTCTTGATGGTCCACCTTACTTGCCCTTTGAGGCTTAGACTGAGCCTTTTCCTTTGCACCAGCAATTCTCCAAGTGTTACATGGGTTCCTGAGATCTCTTCAGGTGATCCTCTAGCTCAAAACTGTTTTCATAATGTACTAAGATGCTTTGGTCAGTCAATAAACATTCACCAAGTTCCTACTGTGTGCAAGTACTATGCTAAGCAACAGACATGCAAACAGAGTCAAAGGACAGTCCCTGCCCTTGGAGGAGCTCCCAGACTAATGGTTTGTTTTGAAATATGGTAAATACCAGTAGAAATAATTCACATAAAGCAATAGGACCTCACTGGTCCTGTTGTCCAGGACCAATGGACCTGCTGGTTCAGGAGCATTGAGGGTCAGTAGAGAATTTCTAAGCAAGGCAGGAGAAAGTGTACACCCCTCCCCACCAGATGCCAGCCCCTTGGGCCAGAGCCCAGTTCTCTACACTCTGCTTAAGTACTTAAATTATTATCCCCAAAGTATTCAACACCTTGTAAGGCACAGAGTAGATACAATATAACAGGATCAAAGATTTAGAGCTAAAAAGGACTTTTGAAGTTATTTTGTCTAAGCCCCTTTATCTTACAGATGAGGAAACTGAGGCTTAGACAAGTTAAGTGATTTCATGGCTCATGTCAGAGGTAGGACAGAGGCAGGATTTGAACCTTTGTGACTCTCAGTCCAAGGCTCTCTCCACTATGCCAACTAGTTTCTCTGAGGGTTTAATATTTTTTAACCCAATTACTTATAGCCTGTAGCTCCTCACCTTGTTCAGAATCTTTATACCACCAGTCTTCTGGGTAACGGATGAAGGGGGGCGGGGGGAGAGAGAGAGAGACAGAAACAGAGAGGAGGGAAAGAGAGGGGAGAGGGGAGAGGGGAGGGGTGGCCTCTCCACAGGTTTCAGCCCAGGAAGAAGTGGTGAGTGACAAGAGGCCTATTTGGAGCTCTGGTCAGAGTATCCCCTCCTCCAGGTGGAGAGCCAGGAAGGCTGGAATCAGATGGATGGGGATGGAACTAGGAAGACCCAGGGCTGGACACAGAACTCAGCAGCTTCAGCAGTGGCTGGCCATCAGGCCTGGGTCAGGATGCGTTTCACATACAGAGGTACCTGGGGTCGAAGAACGGGCCCTGAGGGTACTATGGGCTCCTTCCCCATCTGGTCAGAAAAGTGTGAGTAGAAAAACAGCCTCCTCAGCCTGACCCTGCCTAAGGCCCACATGTCTCTGCTGCCTCTGGAATTTGGGGGAGGGTGGGGTGGGGTTGGGGTTAGACCCCTGGAGACTAGAAAAATATGATGTCTCCCAAGGCTCCAATGAAGCTGATAACCCGTCTCTCACACTGCCTCAGGGCAAAAACCTGACTGGGGGTGTTCCTTAGAAATGTTCATCTCTAACTTTCCTTCAAGATGCAACTGGAGCACCATCTCCCACGAGGGCCTATCACCATCCATTCCCCACCCCCAGCTACTATCAATCAGTCAACATTGATGTGCCAAGCAGTGTGGCCAGGATAAGGGATACTCTCCCTCAACTCAAATCACTTGGCATTTATTTTGCCTTTTTTCATACATACTTATTATACGTGTACATGTTCTTTCTCTGGTAGAATAAAAAGCCCCCCAAGAGCAGTGAATAGCTCATTTTTGACTTCCTATCTGCATTACTTAGCATAGTTTGTGGTATATAGTGGTGCTTAATATATTCTTTTTTTTTTTTAAGCAATCGGGGCTAAGTAACTTGCTCAAGGTTACACGGCCAGGTGTTTCTGGGTGGGTGCTAAGTGTCTGAGCCCAGATTTGATCCCCAGGTCATCCCAACACTGGAGCCGGTGCTCTTACTCGCTGTGCTACCTGGCCGCCCCAGCTTAATATATTCTTGTTGTTTGGTTGATTAATATCCACTACTTTCCCTCTACACCAGTTCCCCAGGAAGGCAGCCACAAACTCCCTACCACTAACTAAAAGAGACTAATCTCCAGGGCAAGGACCATAGCAACACTTGGACTATATATGCTCACTTCAGCTCCCAGTACAGTGTTAGTTACATAGTCAATAATACTTGTGATTGTTTGATTGATTTAAAAGAGGGACTACTGACTCTTGGCTTCCCCTCCTCCCTCCACCCTATGCTATGCTCAGAACGCTTCTCTCTATAGGGGAGAACCTCACCTGGACCCGGGGAGACATCCTGGAGCTGGTGAACAAGACAAGTTCTTCCATGTGGAGGCTTAAGGACCCAGAAGGTTGCCAGGCAGAAGTGCCAATAAGCTACATCACAGAACTCGACCAGGTACGGCTTCAGAAGCCTCATTCTGTGCACCCATAGTCAAGCCAAGCAAATTCCCTTTTTGGTTGTTTCTAGAAATGTATGTCTCACAGAATGACCTTGGGGGGTTTTGTTTGTTTTTTGAGATAGGGCCTCCTTATCTGGCCCAGACTAAAAATGTAGGGGCTACTCATGGGTTCATTCTGACTGCTGATGGGCACCAGAGCTTGGACATGCTCCGCTCTCATGGCTCATGCCAATACTGGGGAGACTGAGGCTGGTGGATCACTCCAGCTCAGGATTCTGAGCTGCAGCAGGGCTAAAGGCCGTCTGGTCAGTCTGCTATAAGTCTGGCACCAATGTGGTAAGCCCTCAGGAGCTAGGCCATCTGGCTGATTAAAGATGCGCCAATCAGCAGTGGGATTAGATCCATGAGTGCTACTGCACGTCTGGTCTGGGCCAGAGAAAGAAGCCAGTCTCAAAAAAACAAACCAAAAAACCCAACCCAACCTCATTCTGATAGATGCATTTCTAGACATGAGGTAAGAGGGGATTTGCTTGCTTGACAATGGGTATTTGTTTTCTTTCTTCCTTTTGTTCAATTGGGAGAAAGGGATGGGAATGATTGAGAGGGAAAAAATAAAGGCTTGTTAATTGAAAACAAATTAATTATTTAGAAAGACTGGCATTCTGTCTACTAAACACACACACTTACACATGAAACTTCATTCTTCTGGGGAAGCTGGTCACTGGTCACTGGTCACATTAGCCCTCTGTCATCACAGGTGACATCACTGATGAATCCCTTATGTGAAAGACCAAGGAACCAGGGAACCAGGCAGATGCCCTCACGGCGATCTGTCCGCTGGGGCACCCAGGAGATCAC
>NW_027186492.1:4675676-4766008 GCF_028583685.1 Petaurus breviceps papuanus | reverse complement strand
AGCTACAGTGTTCTATTACCTTCTATCAGGTATGAAGCAAAGAATGGAAGGGAAGGGAGGGAAGGGGGAGCAGGTTACTCAAAGGTCCGGGAACAGATTCCAATAGAGAAGATATCACAGGATTTGGAAAGGGTCAAGTGACTTGTCATGGCTTGGCCAATGGCGAGGAAGCGTCAGAGCTAGGTCTTTCTGACTCTAAGCCCGGAGCTCTTTCCCCTCTTGCACATTTCCCTTCAGTGATTACATAAGCAATAATAATAATGGTGAAGATAAGAAGTGTCAGCATATAGAAAGAGTCTGCAGGGTCGGTGGAGGTTGGGCTTACCTTTAGTGAGGAGTCTGCATGGGATGGAGGTTATCATTGTTCGGTCATTTTTTCAGGGGTGTCAGACTCTTCATGACTCATTTTAGGTTTTCTAGGCAAAGATGCTCGAGTAGTTTGCCATTTCCTTCTCTGGCTCATTTATACAGATGAGGAAACTAAGGTAAACAGGGTGAAGGGACTGGTACAAGGTCACACAGCTAATAAATGTCTGAGGTTAGATTTGAACACACAAAGATGAGTTTTCTTGATTCCAGACCCAGTGCTCTGTCCACTGCACCACCTGACCTCATTTATTTACTAGCCGTGTGACCCTGGACGAGGTACTTAATGTCTCTGTGTCTTAGTCTCTTCGTTAGCAAAATTGAGGGGAAGATATAAAAGATCCCTACCCCTTAATGGTCTCTAAGTTTCCTTCCAACTCTAAGTCTGAGATTCCATGACTCCTGAGATTGTGGGAACAAGAACCAGGTTCATAAGGGTTGGTACGAGAATGTAAAAATCATGAACATCAGGGAATGGATGCCACTTGTGGGGGAGGACAGGCACCCTGTTGGTGCTAGACAAAAGAGGGAGTGGGGAAACAGCACCCTGAGAGTATCCTAGCTGACCACTTCTCTCCTGGCAGTACTTGCTTGACGTATCAGACTTGGAAGGCTGGTTTGGAGAAAAGCGGCCTTTGGTGAGCAGCCAAGACTATGGCAAGGACCAGCTGGCCACCATCAGCCTCATCAAGAAGCACAAGGTACTTTCTCCTGGGGAAGCTCACTAAATACAACCCCAGAATATTTCATGGGGTGCTGTAGCTGGGATGGGAAGGGAAGGAAATAGGGAATTGCATGCTCTTTTAAAATCACATCACAGTAATTCTCTGTGATTGCACAGAAACTGCATATGGAACTGCAAGTCTATCATGTACAACTTGCTATTCCTTTAAAATATATAATAAAGTTATCATGAAAATTTTTTCTTTCTTTCTTTTTCTTCCTTCCCCCACCCTTGAGATGACCGCCATTACACACAAATAGGCATATACCTATATGTGTATATATATATATATATGTACATATATATGCAAAATAATTCTACACATGCTTCTATTTATCAGTTCTTTCTCTGGATGTGGATAGTGTCTTACTTCATATACTGCCTGAAGGCTAGGTGTGTTATATTTCATCTTTTCTCCATGATTCTCTAGTATATTGGGGGCAATTATCCATTAGTTATGTTCCTTCATTTTCAGGGGACTCAGCACCCCAGTTCCATTTAACCATTTATAGTAAGATTAGCTTTTACCGAGGGATGCTTACTTCAAAGGTACAGCAAAAACATACACACACACAGCCCTCCAACACCTGGGGGGAATAATCCCCCCTTATACCTGCTTCACTTTCTGTTGAGGGGAGGGAAGGAGGATCAGGTTCACAGCTTAACTCAGTTCCTCTAAAATATTTTTGTGGTCATTTTTTTTGAGTCATTTCAGTCATGTCCATGATCCCATTTGGGGTTTTCTTGGCAAAGATACAGAAGCAGTTTACCATTTCCTTCTCCAGCTCATTTCACAGATGAGGAACTGAGGTAAACAGGGTTAAGTGACTTGCCCAGGGTCACACAACTAGTAAGGCTGTATTTGAACTCAAGTCCTCCTGACTCCAGGCCTAGTTCTCTATCCAATGTGCCACCTAGCTGCTTCCTCTATAAATGCCACCAAGCTCCAAGTCTAAAATCTCACTGGGGTACTTGAGTCCAAGTACCCTGGCTTCTCAGGGCTTTTTCGCTTAGGCTGACAGCAACATATGACCTGGACTATAAGATTTCTATGGATGTAGCACCTGGATCATCAGATGCACCACTCCCTGCACTCAGCACTTAAAAGGACAAACAAACCAGGACCACTGTGCCTCCATACCTCATTCAGGTAGACTTAAAGATGTGCCATAAGAAATGATGAGTTCGGGGACAATTAGGTGTTGCAGTGAATAGAGCACCTGCCCTGGAGTCAGGAGGACCTGAGTAAATCCAGCCTCACACACTTGACACACTTACTAGCTGTGACCTTGGGCAAGTCACTTAACCCCAATTGCCCTGCCTTCCCCCCCCAAAAAAAAAAGAAATGATGAGCTCAATTATCTTAAAGAAACATGGAAAGATTTGCACAAAATAATAAAGAGCAAAATGAGCAGAACCAAGAGAACACTGTATACAGTAAGAACAATATTGTTTTAAGAACAACTTGGAGCAAATAGTCCTTTTGAGTATTATAAATACCCAAGCTAAGTATAAAGGACATATGAAGGAAGATATTATCCACATCCAGAGAAAGAACTGATAAACAGAAGTATGTATTGAGTGATTTTACATACATACATATATATATATATATATATGCCTATTTGTGTCTAATGGTGGTCATCTCGAGGGTGGGGGTGGAGGATGAAAGAAAAAAAAGAAAAAATGTACGTGATACCTTTATTATATATATATATATATATTTAAAGGAATAACAAGTTGTACATAATAGATTTGTAGTTTCATGTGCAATCATCTTTTTATTCCATAAATTAAAAATAAAATAAATTTAAAAAAATAAAGATGCTGGTAGTTCTGGTTATACAGCCAATGGGAAGAGAGCGCCCACCCATGTGAATGTCTTCTCCCAGAAGCAAGTCCCTAGAATTTTCCATATGGGTACTCAATAAATGCTTGCTAAATGAAAGAATAAATGATCTTGCTACTTATCCCTTCCTAAGAATCCAACCCTGTACTAACACAGTCTCTTGCCATCGGATCCCATGTCTACAGGTCCTAGAACAGGAGCTAGCCCTCTATGGGAGCTTTGTAGCAGAGCTCGTCCAGACAGGACAAACCCTCAGCAGCCCTGGGTCCGCTGATGAGATCCATATGCCTCCAGGACGGCTACAAAACCAGCTTCAGGAGCTGAAGGAACTGGCAACCACAAGGTGAGAGCCACACAACTGCTCTGCAACCTTCTTCCCCCAGCTGGGCAAAGTGGAGCCTGCTTGGGGTAGGCCATTCCTCTAGCAGTAATTAATAATAATAAGTAACATTTACATAGTACTAACTACGTGACAAGCCCTTTCCAATAATTATCTCATTTGATCTTCACAACAACCCTGGAAGGTAAGTGCTATTTTCCCCATTTTACAGATGAAGAAGCTGAGACAGACAGAAGCTAAGTGACTTGTCCAGGGTCACACAGCTAATAAGAGTTTGAGACTGGATTTGAACTCAGGTTTTCCTGATACCAGACCCAGCGCTCTATCCACTGTGCCACCTAGTAATACCACCTTGAACCATGGTCCCCTCCAGATATTTTGGGAAAGGGACAGGCCTCTAAAAGGTACTCTTTTCCTCTTCTAATAGGCGCCGAGGGCGGGCACTAGCCAAGCAGGGAACTATGACCACCTTCTTCCCTCCCATTCCCACTCCAAGTCATCGTCCTACTCTCCCACTATAGGGGGAGCCATTGTGGTACATGGGCTTCAGAGTCAGAGGACCTGGGTTCAAATCCTTCCTCTGTCCCTTACAAAGGGTGTGATTTTGGACAAGTCTCTTGACTTGTCTGAGTCTTAGTTTTCTTGTATGCAAAAAGAGGCGGTTGGACTAGATGAAGATGACCTTTGGTGGTCCAGTGGTCCATGCCATCAGGAAGACCTGAGTTCAAGTCCCACCTTGGCCACTAACTTACTGTGTGACCCAGGCAAGTCACTTAACCTGCCTCAGTTTCCTCATCTGTAAAATGGGGCTAAGAATAGTGGTTACCTCACAGAATTATTGTCAGAGTCAAATGAGATTATATAGGTATATTATATATATATATGTGTGTGTATGTAATATACATAAAGATATATAATAATTAATAATATACAGTATAATATATAATTCAACATTATTAATATTAATGATATGATGTGATGTGATATAATTAATAATATATAATAATATATATTATATGAGAGAACATATGTGAAGTGTTGCAAACTTTTAAACATTATATAAATATACTGGCCCTGGAGTCAAGAGGACCTGAGTTCAAATGTGGCTGCAGACACTTACTAACTGTGTGACCCTGGGCAAGTCACTTACCCCCAATTGCCTCCCCCCACCAAAAAAAACCATTATATTAATGCTGGCTATTATCATTGTTGTTGTTACTAAACCTATTATGCTATGATACACAATTCATCAGCTTTCTCACACACACACAGCCCTACTAAATGGCCATATATCATCCAGCTATGTAGTTGTGAATGAGACAAGTGGAATCCATCCCATCACCCTCCCTGGCTAAGACCAATTGGCCACTGTGGGGTCAACCTCTGATGGGACCAGGGGGGTTGTGACCACAGAGGCCATCGGCTGGAGGAGGAGCTGAGGCTACATGAGTTCATCCAGGAGGCTGAGGAGCTACAGGGCTGGCTGGCCAGGCAGAAGCAAGTGGCCAGCAGTGAGGAAGACCCAGGGGAAGACTACGCACATGTGCTGGTGAGGAAGAAGGGGAGTGCCCAAGGTCAGGTTAATGTTAACAAGGGAACCCTGGAGAGTGTGAGAGCAGGCATGCCCCAGAAGACTGGTGGTTCCCAGTTCTGCTCTGTGGAGAAAGATGGGCTGTGTCCTTTATGGAGAGGCTAGAACCATAGTAATCAGGGCAGAGAAAGAAGAGGAAGTCAGCCAGCTTTGGCGGAGCCTCATCCCTTGGCCAGACTTCCCAACCCCACACGGAGCAGGTAAAACCCCCGATCTCTAGTCTTTGGTCTCCCACCCTTTGGCACTCTTGAGTTCTTGGCCTCCCACTTACACATACTCATATAAGGAACCTGAGAGGTTGTATGGACTATGCCAACTTCCCAATCTGGTACCTGAGGCTGCATTTAAGGAGGGCCACAGTGGAAACAGCCCTGGTCTGTTTCCTCATTTGTAAACTGAAGGGGTTGGATTTGGTATCCTCTAAGATGCCTCCCAGCTCTAAATTACTGACCCCATGAACGGAAGGTAACCTTCTCTCTCCACCTGTCTTTCCACTCCTCAGCACCTCCAGGCCAAGTATGAGCTGTTTCAGCACCAAGTGGAGACAGGTGGAAGGCAAGTGGCATCCTGCCAACAGTTAGCCGAGACCCTGCTGGAGGGCCGGCACAGTGCCACCCAAGAGATCCGCCAGAGGCAGCAGAAACTACGGTGAGGAGCCAGCTGGCCGGGGCTGAGAAACAGGCAGACCTACAGGCACTGGGGCAGGGCAGTCCTCACAGCTAGTGAGAGAGTAGGCCCAGAGTGTTGGCAATGCTCTGAGAACCAGCCATCATCACTGGCGACCCCACGGGCTTCTAGGAGAAAGGAAGCACCATGAGGCTGTCCTCCTGGGGCAGAGGGCTGTCACTCAGGGGGACGGTGCTACAGCTAGGGTGGCAGGAAGGTCAGGAGGCTGAGGATTCAGAGATACAGTCTGGAGAAAGAAAGCATGCCGCTCTACACTGTACACTCTGCTGTTGTCCAGTATCCAGCCATGTCTTACTCTTAGTGACCTTCATATGGCAAAGATACTGGAGTGGTTTGCCACTTCTTCCTCCAGTGCATGTAACACCAAACTGGAGGCAATGGAAAATGATCAGAGAAACTGGTATGGTAGAAACTGATGCTGGAATCAGGGGAGCTGGGTTCAGATCCTGCCTCTGATGATTCCCAGCTGGGTGATGTTGGCTAAGTCCCTTAGTCTCCCTGAGCCTCCATTTCCTGATCTGTAAAATGGCAGGCTTGGACTAGATGGCATGGCCTCTGGGGTCCCTTCTAACTCTAGAGCTGTGATCTGATTTTCAAAATAGACAGTATGACCTCAAAAAAGTTTACAATCTAATGAGCAGAATAAAAAGCACATATTTAAAAAGATCTAATAAAGCATATTCAGGGCAACCACAGGAATGCTTTGATAATAAACTATTGCTAAATGTTATGGGATGGTGCAAAGGGTGATTGATTTGGAGTCCTATAACCTAACTTGACTATTTACTTCCTGTATGACCCTGGGCAAGTCATTTAACCTCTCTGGAATTTAGCTTCCTCATCTGTAAAATGACAGGTTTGGATCAAATGTCTAAGGTTCCTTTCAGCTCTAAATTATAAAGTGCTCCTATGAACTCAAGAGACAGTAAACATCATGGAAGGCTTGGAGTAAAGGAGAGAAGAGGGCAATGTGATGATGGAAGCATAGATGGAGGGCTGGGAGGGACCTCAGAGGCCCATTAGCCCAACCCCTTCATTTTTGTTTCTGTTTAGTTGTTTTTCAGACATGTCTGACTCTTTGTGACCCTTTTTTGATGTTTTCTTGGTAAAGAGGCTGAGCTAGTTTGCCATTTCTTTTTCCAGTTCATTTTTTATAGATGAGGATATTGAGGCAAACAGGGTTAAGTGACTTGCCCAGGGTCATTTACCCAGTAAGTGTCTGTGGCAGGATTTGAACACAAGTCTTCCTGACCCCAGGCTCAGCACCGTATCTGCTACACCACCGACCTGCCCTTCATTTTACAGATGAACAAACCTAGGTTAAGGTCACCTAGCTAGGATTTGAATCCAGGTGTCCAGACTCTAGGGCCAATGTAAGAGTTTGGGGTGAGTTTGATGGGGCTCAGAAAGAAGGCAAGTTGGACTAGACTAAGGTTCCAGATGGGGATCAGTGAATCATAAGGATGGTTACCCAACCCTTGTGTCCCCCTCACAGGAGTGCGTGGGCAGAGCTGTGGGAACTGACCCAAGCACGGGGCCAATCACTGCGGGATGCGGAGACAGTGCTCAGGATTCACCAGGACCTCACAGATGCCCTTGCCCACATACAGGTACAATCCAGGGAGAGGTTTCTTTTTGGAGTAGAGGCCCCTCTCCCCCTGCCCCCATTCCTTGTCCCTCTCCCCTAAGACAGGTGGCACATTGGATAGCGCTGTAGAGTCAGGACCACTAAACTCGAATCTTGCCTCATTCACTGGCTGCATAACCCCAGGCAAGCTGCTTAATTCCTCTCTGCCTTAGTTTCCTCATCTGTAAAATGGACATAATAACACCTACCTCCACCTATTATTAGGATCAAGTGAGCTCCTACATGTAAAGCACCTTGCAAACATGAAAGAACCATACAAATGCTTACGATCATTATTTAGACAATTCTTTCTTCCCAGGAGAAAGCCACAAGCCTTCCAGATGATATGGCGCGGGATCGACACGGGTCCCGGGCCCAGCTCCGGCGGCATGAGGAGCTGGAACACGAGCTCTCGGGCACTGAGCAGCAAGTAAGTCAGCTACTGCTACTCCATGGCACCCCTCATGCCTGCGCCCAAGAACACTAGCACCCCGCTGTGCCTTCAGGTTCCCTGTACACATGCAGACCCTAGAGAGGCAGCATGATGTATCAGATCAAGGGTAGGACCCAGAGCTAGGAAGCACTGGGTTCAAGTCCCACCGTGGACACTTTCCAGATGTGTGACCCTGGTCAAGTCACTTCATCTCCCAGAACCTCAGTTTCCTCATCTGTCAAAATGAGGTGGATCAGTTTGTAAGGTCACTTCTAGCCCTAACCAGATCTAGGATTCTGTGAATTCAGGGGATCTCCAAGACTGGCTCTCGTGTGCACGAATGTGGACCTGGGAGGCGGGGGGGGGGGCACAGTTTGTACACCTGAGCTATGCTTATGTCAAAATAGGTCGAGTCATCAAACAGTTATTATGCACTTACTGTGTTCCAGGCATTGTATGATAAACTGATAATACAAATATTAGCAGAATGAAAGACTTCTTTCTGACCTCGAGTTGCTTAGAAATCTAGAAAGATGAGGGCAGTTAGGTGGCGCAGTGAATAGAGCACCAGCTCTGGAGTCAGGAGGACCTGAGTTCAAATTCGACTTTGGACACTTGACACTTAACTAGCTATGTGACCTTGGACGAGTCACTTAACCCCAATTTTCTTACCTTGCCCCCTCCAAAAAAAAACCAAAACCTAAATGGGGTCACAAAGAGTCAGACACAGCTGAAAACCAATAAACAAAAAAACAGCATAATTAGGGGCAGCTAGGTGGCGCAGTGAATACAGTGCTGGCCCTGGAGTCAGGAGGACCTGAGTTCAAATTTGGCCTCAGACACTTAACACAAAAACTAGCTGTGTGACCTTGGGCAAGTCATTTAACCCCAATTGCCCTACCTTCCTCCCTCCAAAAAGAAAAAAAAAAAAAGAAATCTAGAAAGATCAAGGGAAAAAGGGAAGGGGAAGAAAGTAAAAGAGATGAAAGTCCTTGGGGTGGGGGGCGGGGCATGTCACCAGTACAGCCTGGAGAGGCATGAAAACAGGACTGGATATTCTCCTGAAAATGGAGGTTCTGGGAGGAACCAGTCCATCAGAGGACTTTGGCTCCAGAAGCAGAAGGTTGTTAGAAAGCGAGAAGTCCAGGAGTGGAGGGACCAGGGAGAAGAGGCTTCTGGGGCATTGTAGAAAAAAGCCTTGGAGGCCAGGGGTGTACTCTGGAGAGGAGTGTGAGGACTGGTCCCTTCCCTCTGTATCTATGAAACCATGCACCCCCTACAGACAGATATCCCTTGGATAGGGCTTGGTAGTGCTTCTTTTTCCTTTCAGGGAAGGGATATCTTTAGGGAGGTTGGGTCCCCTTGCTTCCATGTGCCTGCTGGGCCCCACAGCCCCAACCTCTCCAGAGAGCTGACCCCTGCCCTTCCTCAGCTGCAGGAGCTATTGGATACAGCTGATGAAATGCAGAAGTTGCGCTCCAGACCTCAGGCTGAGGCCCTGCAGAGGCAGCAGGAAGCTGTGGTACAGAGCTGGGAGTCGCTGAGGCTGCGGGTGGAGAGGCGTCGGCGAGAGCTCGAGCAGGCCTGCTTACTTGCAAGCTTCCATACTGTGGTGAGAAATCCCCAGAGTGCCTTGGGAGAAAAGACATTGGGACTTGGAGGGACAGGATATAGAATGTAAGCTCCTTGAGGGCAGGGGAGATTTTTTTTTTTAACTTTGCATCGCCAGGGGGTAGCTAGGTGTTGCAGTGAATAGAGCACTGGCCCTGTAGTCAGGAGAACCTGAGTTCAAATTTGGCCTCAGATACTTAACACTTACTAGCTGTGTGACCTTGGGCAAGTCACTTAAGCCCAATGGCCCTACTTTCCCACCTCCAAAAAAGAAAAAAAACTTTGCATCCCCAGCACCTAGCACCTTACATACTTGTTTTGGACTAGACCTGGTTTGGACTAGGAGGGATGGAGTATAGATTGTAAGCTTCTTGAGGGCAGGGGTGATTTCATATATTAACTTTGCAGTCCCAGTACCTAAATACTTGTTTTGGACCAGACCACAGGAGTGGGGAAACTGGCCTTCTAGGTCCTTAGGTGTGGCCTCAGATTTTACAGAAGAAATCCTTTTATTAAGGGAATTTGTTTTATGGAGTTTGGATTCAGTCAAAAGGCTAAGCTTGAGGACCTAGAAGGCCACATGTGGTCTAGAGGCCACAGGTGTCCCCCGACCCTTCCAGACCAGACCTATGATTTAATTGATATTGGAACTTCAGGTGAAGACCCTCCCTTTACTAGGGCTGATCTGCACCTTAGCACTTTAGAGAAGTTCCTAGGGCACTGAGAAGTAAGTGACTCGCCCAGGGTCACACAGTATGTGTCAAAGGCAGAACTTAAATCCAGATCTTACCAACTCTGAGGCTGACTCTCTGTCCATGACACTATCCTATCTCTCAAATGGAATTGAGGGTGTTGTGTATAGAGCACAAAAGAGAATGCAAATGTGAGTTGTATATGGGGCCAGTTCAAGAATACTTGTGGGCAGCCAGACAAGTAGGTACAACATGGGAGGCATGATCTTTGAGAAGGTAAGCAAAGAAGTGCTCATTTAGGGGGCCAGCCCAAGGGACCCAAAAGTGGTATACTTTTTATTATATAAATTTATATAAAAATTTATGTAAATTTATATAATAATTTTATTATATAATTACTGCCCTCTTATGTACTACGGATATGACCCAGTCATTAAGTTCTTACCATGTTTAGTACTAGGCTGGGTGCAATGACAGATGCAGAAGGGTAAGACATGATCCCTGCCCTCAGAAAGCTTATAATCCATTTAAGGAGATAGGAATAACGTACTTGAAACAGTAACTAATATCATCAGACAATACATTCTTAGTTGGGGGGAGGTAGGGACCATGAGTGTTGTCAAGTTCAGAGAAGAGAAAGCAGAGAAGGCTTCCTTGAATAGTCAGGGAAGGCCTCAGGCAGGAAGCAGGACTTTCTGGAGTGGAGTCATGAAGGAAGAGTAGGATTTAGGGCAGGTAGAAGAGAAAGGAGAGGGTGTTCCAAGGGGCGGCACGGGAGAAAGCACGGGGAGAGACAGCAAGGTAAGAATAAACTGGAGGGACAGTGATGAAAATGAGCTGGCTAGAGAACAGGGAGGATTGAATGCTAGAAAGTGGTAGATTATAAGGTTGACTATAGACAGGGAAGCCAAGTTCTGGAGAGCCCCCTCAGCCTCACACCACAGGCTCTGAGCTGCCCACATCTGGAGAACCAGGTAGTATCTGAAAGGAGCGATGGGAGACAGCATGGTACAGTGGGAAGAATGCTGTACTTGAAGGACCTGAGTTCAAATCCAGACTCTGCTCCCTGACCATCTAGGTGAACTTGGGCAAGTAATTTAACCTCTCTGGGCCTCAGTTTCCACATCTGTAAGATGAGGTGGTTGGATGAAATGATTTCTCAGTGACTTATGGGAACCTGCAGACCAACTCTGATAGCTGTACTTATGTGTACCTGGGGAGGTTTGCTGGGGAATACACCAGAGCTCTGCTTATGTGAGAACTGGCCCTCTGCATTCCTGCTCATAGCTGACTCCCTGTCTGCTCTCTCTGGGGGGTCCAGATACAGGAGTATTCAGCATGGGCCACTGGAGTTAGGAGGGAGCTGCAGGCAAAGGAGACCTCCCGAGATGCCAGCAGCAGCCACTTGCAGCTCAGTGAGCACCAGGACGTCCGGGCCAAGCTGGAGGACCGAGAGGAGCTGTACCAGCGAGCTGTACGGCTAGGACAGGGGCTGCTTCTTGAGGAGGGAGCCCCCACTGAAGAGGTAGCTGTTTGCTCCAGGCTCTCCCCAAGGCCTTCTTTCCTGCCCCATTCTACCCCTTTCCTGCCTTATCTAACCCCTCCCCTACTCTGATGACATCCTGGTCAAGACCTAGGAACACAGAAGGGGCTTGCCCTGATACCTATAAGAGTTTAGGAACACCACTGTAGAGCTCGGTGGGGCCAGCTAATCCAAATTTCCCTGTATTTTTTTTATTTCTTTTTAAATTAATTTGTTTACTTTTAGTTTACAGGATTCAATTCCACAATTGAGTTTCACATTTTGTCCCCCTCACTCCCCCTCCCCCATGGTGGCTTATAGTCAAGTAGAGGATCTGTAAATACTCTCACATTATACATTAGTCAGGTTATAAGGACGGATTGTATGGGATGGAATGAAAAATGGTAAAGAGGACATAAAACCAAACAAGAGAAGGAAAAAGATCGGGTATTTTGCTTCCACCTGGATATAAAAGTTCTTTCTAGTTCTTTCTCTGGATGCATACATTTCTCTCCATCATGAATCTTTTGGGATTGACTTATATCACTGCATTGCTGAGAAGAGTCCAGTCTATCAAAGCTGGTCATCACACATACATTGTGTCTGTAATTGTGTACAAATTCCTCCTGGCTCTACTCTTCTCACTCAGCATCAGTTCGTATAAGCCTCTCCAGGTAAAGATGAAGTCCATCTGCTCCTCGTTTCTTATAGCACAATAGTATTCCATAACATGCATATACCATAACTTGTTCAGCCATTCCCCAATTGATGGGCACCCCCTTAATTTCCAATTCTTTGCCACCACAAAAAGAGCTGCTATAAACATTTTTGTACATATGGGTCTTCCACTTCTATGATCTCTTTGGTATATAACCCTAGGAGTGGTATTGCTAGGTCAAAGGATATGAAATTATTTATAGCCCTTTGGACATAATTCCAGATTGCTCTACAGAAAGGCTGGATCAGTTCACAACTCCACCAGAAATGCATTAGTGTTCCAATTTGCCCACATCCTCTCCAGTATTTGTCATTTTCCTGTTTCGTCATCTTAGACAATCTGACTGTTCAGATGTGGTACCTCAGAGTTGTTTTGATTTGCATTTCTCTAATCAATAGTGATTTAGAGCATTTCTTCATGTGCTTATAAGTATCTTTAATTTCTTTCTCTGAAAATTGCCTATTCATATCCTTTGACCATTTATCAATTGGGGAATGATTTGTATTCTTATAAATTTGACTCAATTCTCTGTATATTTTAGAGATGAGTCCTTTGTCAGAGACATAGGTTGCAAAGATTCTTTCCCCATTTCCCACCTCCCTCTTAATCTTGGTTACATTGGCTTTGTACAGAAGCTTTTCGATTTCATGTAGTCAAAATTATCCATTTTACATTTTATAATGTTCTCTAAGCAGAGACAATTCTTTTTATTTCTTTTTCTTTTTATTTAGCAATTGGGGTTAAGTAACTTGCTCAAGGTTACATGGCCAGGTGTTTCTGGGTGGGTGCTAAGTATCTGAGCCTGGATTCGATCCCCAAGTCATCCCGACACTGGGGCTGGTGCTCTTACTCGCTGAGCCACCTGGCCACCCCTCCCATATTTTATAGATGAGGAAACGGGTCCAGGGAGCCTAATTACCTTGTCCATGGCCACAAGGTAGTTTATAAAAGATGTGGGATTTGAACCCAGGCCCTGTGACTCCAGAGTCTGTATTATTTCCATTATACTGTCCTGTGGGGAGGGGGGGGGGGAGAGACAAGAGAGTGTGGGGATAAGGCGGGGTTTACATACTGCGTCACAAGAATCACCAAACACTGGAGCTAGAAAGAGTCTTTAGGGACTCAACCTGAGATCTGTTGAATGTCCACACACAGTTATGTAACATACCATTATCCCTTCCATGTCACGGGGAGTTGAGGGCACAGCTTTCTTGCGATCTGGAAAATCCCCATAAAATGTTTTGGACCTCCTTTCATACAAGAGAAGAAGTCTGAATTTTTTTTGTTTGTTTTATGGGGTGTTTATAGTACCTTATTGTAAAATTTGGGTTAAGTATTTAGCCATAGGCTCTGTCATCTACTGGCCTTCACATGTCTTCTGTGGCTTCTGTGAAATTGCCATTTAATTTCTTATGCCAACCCACAGAACCTACAATGGGGAAAGTCATGATGTGGAAGGGACAACTGCATGTGTGTGTATAATATACACATCAACAGATGCACACATGGGTGTATATAATACATGCATGTGTTGTGTGTAGAATGTATATACATATACATATGTATATTAACACCTATGTGTGTACTCACATATATTCTGATCCTTGTATTTTTATATAATTGTTTTCTTTTGTAGCCCTAAATATTTTATTTTTGCATTTAAAAACATTATTCTGAGAAAGGCTCCATAGGCTTCACCAGCCTGTCAAAGAGGCCCATGACACAGAAAAGGTTAATTAGTCCTTTGTTAGAGATCTCTAGTCTAGCCCCCTTCTTCTGCAGAAGAGGAAACTGAGGCCTTGAGAAATTAAGTAGCTTGCCCAAGATCATACTGTTTATAGCACAATGAGTCCTTGAAACCTGACCACCCACCTCCTAGCACAGGAGTGGGGAACCTGGGGCCTCGAGGCCACATGTGGCCCTTCTAGGTCCTCAAGTGTAGTCCTTTGACTGAATCCAAATCTCACAGAACACATCTTTTTATTAAGGGGATTTGTTCTATGAAGTTTGGATTTAAAGGGCCTCACTTGAGGACCTAGAGGGCCACATGTGGCCTGAGGCCACAGATTCCCCAGCCCTGGGCTAGTCTGAGGCTCTTTCCACATACTACTTCTTCTAAGTCTTCACTAGTGATTCTGAACACACCCTCCAATGCCACCTTTCTCAGACCACTCCACCCCCACCCCAACCCAGGCTCTCTGTGTGCTCCAGATCCAGGAGAAACTGGGAGCCCTCCGGGAAGAGCGGCTGAAGGTGTTCCAGGCTTGGGAAGGGAAACAGGAGCAGCTGATGACCATGCACCTTGGACAGCTCTTCAGCAGAGACTGTGACCACTTCAATAAGATCCTCACTGCCCAGGAGGTAGCTCCCACCCACCCCCCTCTCCTCAGACCCGTGCTTCCCTGTGTCCTCCATTATCTTTCCCCCTATAAATTCTTGCTCCCTCCCTTTCCTCACATACATAAACATGTACACTCACACACATACACACTCACACACACACACTCACACACAAACACTCATTTCTCTGCTTTCTATTCTTTCCCACCTGTTTTAGAAGCAGGAAGTATGTGGACTTGATTCGATTTAGCAAATAAGTTAATGAAAAATGTTGTAGTCCCAGCGCTCCAGGAGTTTACATAAGCTATATACATAAATAAGTGGAAAAGAGATAGATTATGATGAACAAAATATCATAGGAAAAATGAGAAGCAAATTGTACCCTTCGGTGTGGCTAAAAACCCTCTCTGCTTCCTTCACCAGCTAAAGCCTGGACTGAGTTGTGAGATCCAGATTTAGAACTAAGACCTCAAAGATCAGCTAGTCCAGCCCCTTCTTTTTGCAGATAAGGAAACTGAGGCCCTGGGAGGTTAAGCAACACATACACTCATCCATCTGCTTTATGTTCAAACCAAGGTGGTTCTTCATTCTTCTCTTTGGCCCTCATCATGGGTTGGTCTAGGTCCATCTAAAAACCAGTACCTTGGAAAGCTCAGTGGAGGGACTGGAGAGGCTGATCCGGAAGCATGAAGCTTTCCAGAAGATTCTGGCTGCCCAGGATGAGAAGGTGATGGGCTCAGAGGGAAGCAGGCCATCAGGCATGGAGGAACATGGAGAAGCCCAAAAATGGGGAAAATTGAGTTAAGATGCTATGAGTTATATGTGGGGCACAGGAGGTAGACAGGGTAGGTGAGGGACCAACATAAAGTAAATGCAGAGAGGCCAAATGTTGACCTAAATTGGTTTCTCCCAACACCCTAGAAACCAATTTAGGATCACAAGAGTCTAATTTTAGATCTGTCTGGTACCTTTGAGGCTACTGACTCCACCCTTATTTGATAGAAGAGAAAGCTGAGGCTCAGACAGGTCAAGAGCCCTGCCCAACATCACACAGCTAGGAAGTATCTGAGGCAAGGTTTGAACCCAGGGCATTTAAAATCCAAGTACAACACTGTCCACTGTGCCATGCTGTCTCCTAGCTATCCTTGGAGAGATTGTTCGGCCCAATGTAGGCAATATGATCTATTTGAAAAAAAAAAAAGTACTGAGATCAGAGACAGGAAGAAACTAATTTTTAAATATTGGCTTTGACAAATACTAGCTATGGCCCTGGAGAAGTGATTTTTACCTCTCTGAGTCTCAGTTTCCTCATCTGTAAAATGGGATTATAATATTGTACTACCTACTTCACAGGGTATTGTAAAGAAAACATGTGGTGCTTTCTTTGAGTGCTATAGAAATGTGAGTGGAGGGGTGGTTAGTGGCACAATGAATAGAGCATTGGCCCTGGAGTCAGGAGGATCTGAGTTCAAATATGACCTCAGACACTTAACACTTACTAGCCATGTGACCTTGGACAAGTCACTTAACCCCAAATGCCCTGCCCTTCCCCCTCCAAAAAGAAAAAAAAAGAAGAAATGTGAGTGGATAGGGCAGTAGACTCAGAGTCAGGAAGACTCAAGTTCAAATCCTGCCTTAGACGCTTCCTAACTGGGCGATGTTTGGCAAGGCTCAAACTTTCTGCTGTGTGACCCTGGTCAAATCACTTCATTTCTCTGTTTCTTTTCCTGTAAAATGAGAATGATGATAACAGCACCTACCTCAAAGAGCTGTTGTGATCATTGATTGAGATAATATAAGTAAAGTGCCTCACAAAGCTTAAAATGCTACATAAATGTTAGTTATTGTTATTTATTAATTATTGTCATCATCATTCCTGGTCTGAAGCACCTTGGGATGGGTCTGCTCTAGGAGAGATGAGAGGCTCTGTTTCGTATCCTCCAGTCTTCCAGGGATTAGGGGTAGAGCTCGGACGGTGGGGTAACTGCTCTTTCACCTGGTCTGCTTTCTGTCCCCTATAAGCTTGTGCTTGGGGAGGTGGCATGCAGAACTAGGGATGTCCAGCAAGGCTCCGGGCCTAGAGGAGTGATACAGGCAGCAAGCACTTTTTCCCCTCCCACAGGAAGCAGCCCTGCAAGAACAGGTGAAGCATCTCAAGGCAGCTGGGGTGCATGAATTGCTGAATCTGGTGCGGCAGCGAAGGAGGCGAGTAAAGGAGCAGGCCCATGCCCGTGGGGAAGCCCTGCGTACCACCCTGTTGCTAGCAAGTTTCACCAGGGACGTGGCTGAGGTTAGTACCAGGGCTGGACCAGCAGGGCAGTAACGGACAGGACAACTGAAAAGAGCAGGGCCCAATAGGCTGGGGGCTCTGAACATTTGAAGGAGCCCCCAGCCAACTCCAGAACCCCTACGACCTCACCTTGAGAGTTGGATGGCTCCTTCTGTGTCTCCTCCCCTGTGAGCCCCTCTCTCAATGACAGCAAGCCCCTCCCCTGAGCCTTTAAGGAACTTCTGCCTGGATGACTACTGATACCAGCTAAACACACCAGGGGAACTGCCCTACCCTGGAGGTTCACAGGCCCAGATCATAAGTCTGATTCATTATCCGACAAGCTCTCACTGTGTGCTGGGCCTTGTGTGAAGAGCTGGGGATGCAAAGAGAGGTAAAAACATATGATCCCTGCCCTCAAGGACTCATATTCCAATGAGAGAGACAACCTGCAGATAACCATCTACTTTCAAGATATTTATGTGTGTGTGTATGTATAGTGTATATACACATGTGCACACATATATACTTACATATATGTGTCTCTGTGTATATATACATACATATACAATACACATATACACAAGACATACCTATAAACACATGCATATATACATATATATTATATATAGTAAATGGAAGGGGAGAAGGCACTGGGGGGAGCAGGAAGGGGAAAGTCCTGGGTGGGGGTGGGGGTGGGGGGACAGGAGTTAGGAAAGACTCCTAAATCCAGCAACCAAAACATGTTATCTGATTTATATAGAGTCTGTCTAGGCCTAGGTAATGGTAGACTGTCCCGTATAATACTCACTGGGGGTGGCATGCAGAACTAGGAATGTGCAGCTAGTGGGCCCAGGGAACAATAAAAGTTACATTAATTAGAACTAACCCTGCCCCTGCCTTGCCACTGGTGTGTCCAGGCAGAAGACTGGATTCAAGAAAGAACTCAACAGCTGGAAGAAGCAAGCCCATGGGGTTCTGGGGACCTGAAGGACAAGCTGAAGTGCTTACAGAAACATCAGGCCTTTGAGGCTGAGGTCCAGGCCCATGAGGAGGTTATAACCCATGTCACCAAGGTAAAGCAAATAGCTATCAAAGAACTTCATACTCTAATTGGTGAAGAAAATACATTCAAGCAACTTTTGTTGTTGTTGAGTCACTTCATGTCTGACCCCTTTGGGGGGGGTTTTGGGGAAAGATACCAGAATGGTTTGCCCTTTCCTTCTCCAGCCCATTTCACAGAGGAGGAAACTGAGGGCAAACAGGGGTTAAGTGACTTACCCAGGGTCACACAGCTTGTAAGTGTCTGAGGTCGGATTTGAACTCAGAAAGATGAATTTTCCCCATCCCAGGTCTAGTGCTCTATCCACTAAGCCACCTAGCTGCCTAGGTAGCACTGTGTTGGTAAATGCTTAACAACCTACTCTCTGAAAAGAAAAATGTGCCCATGGAAGACTTTTAAGTTTAATCTGCATTACTGATATTTTTCTGTCATTTTCTAAAGTCTAGACAATCAACAAAACAAAAAAATTGAGCCCCTGATTTGTAGCATGTGTTGATTTCTGGAGTGTAAAATGCTCACATTGCAAATTTAACAGTTGGCTCTTGTGAGCCTGTATGAACTGGTTCCAGCACACCCTGCCTTTAGGAGAATTCACTTGCAGGATGAATGGAAAGCACTGGGGCCCCTGAGAGAGCAGCTACAGAGTAGATGGCAAGAACCAGGAGCTGTTAGACTAAATCAGGCCTAAGGAGTGACCCACCAGCACTGGGAAGGGTGGGAAGTCGACACAAGGGTTGGAGTGGAAAGCAAATTCTGGGTTCTCTCCAGCAGGAGTGTAGGATGCAGGAGGGGGCTCAGTGTCCAGCTGGGAAGAAAAAAAATGACATTATCAGGAAGGTTGGGAGCAGGCTCTGGAAGTTGGGTCCCACTTGAGGGAAGCAATACTTTAGGGACAAGGGACCAAGAAGACAAAATCTCCTGGTGCCTGACCTTCACTGCAGAAGGGAGAAGTTCTCCTGGCTCAGAACCATCCTCGGGCAAGAGAGATCCTGGAGAAACAGCAGAGGCTCCAGGACCACTGGAACAAGCTGAGACAGGCCATGGTGGCCAGGGGCAGGGGCCTGGAGGACAAACGGGATTTCTTAGAGTTTCTGCAGCGTGTGGACCAAGTAGAGGCCTGGATTAGGGAGAAGGTAGGAATGATTTCCATCTATGCTTATGTATCTATGTATTATATAATGTATATATACACACACATATGCATATACACACAGATATGTTTTATGTACCTATAGATACACACATACACAAGTATATTCCATATTATATCATTGCTACTCCCTTATATATTTTCTATATCTACATATATTTCTATATAGATATTGACATATAACATTATATCCTCTATTTATATGTCATATGTGATATCATTATCATATTATGTATTTTATATCTGTAAATATATCCATAGATACATTAATATAAAATGTATTCTGTAGCATTCTATTATATATCTATTAATATATCAATTTTTATATATATATAGATATATCATGTGTCTTTATATTGTATTATACATAACACTATTATATTTTTACATATCTATATCTATAGACATAAATATATTTTATATAAAATATATCTATATAGAGGTATGTATCTCTGTATAAATATATATAATTTGATCTAGACCTATGATTGTGCCATTTCAGAGAACTCCCATTGTGGAAATTCCCTCTGCCAAAGTAGATCAGCAACCCATTTATTAGTCAACTTATAGTATGAATGAATGAAAAAGCTTTTATGTGCCAGGCATATAACCTCTTTCCTCCCAGGAAGTGATGGTGAATGTTGGAGACTTGGGCAGAGATTATGAACACTGTCTACAACTCAGCAGACGTCTGAGTGAATTCCGAGGCACTGCCTTATGGGTAAGAGGTGTAAGAGTTATAAGGGATATTGGGTAGGGAGTGTGAGATGCTTATGAATTAGGGATTGTAAGATGCCTGTGTGTAGCAACTTCTATATCTTAGAGCTTGCTGCATTCTCCTCTCTTCCCCTAGACTGAAATGCCCATATTCCAAACATAGCTGTCCCAAAGCCAACCAAAATCATCTGAGTCTTCCAACCTTTTCTTTCTAAGACCTATCCCTCCCCCTTTTTTCCCCAATACTTCTCTTGTTGCTATTCCTGCCTTTGCCCCAGCCCCCACCTCCAGTGTTCTCAAGCTGTCAAGAAAATTAATATAATTAACGTGTTACCAGTCAGATAGTAGCGACTTATTACTTACCCCATTCTGTGATATTTGCATTCTTTTTGGGGGGAGAGGGCAGTAGGGGTTAAGTGACTTGCCCAAGGTCACACGGCTAATAAGTGTTAAGTGTCTGAAGCCAGATTTGAACTCTGGTCCTCCTGACTCCAGGGCCAGTGCTCTACTCACTGTACCACCTAGCTGCCCCTAATATTTGCATTCTTAAAGAAGATTTAAGAGAGGGATAGTTAATGCAAATGAATGAATTTCTAATGGTAAAATTGCAGAAATTGTGACACCTGGATAGGAAGGATATTTTTGGACATAGATGCTTCACATAAGTATAATATTGATTTATTTAGGGAGGAGGGAAGGCAAGGCAATTGGGGTTAAATGACTTGCCCAAGGTCACACAGCTAGTAAGTGTGTCAAGTGTCTGAGTCCAGATTTGAACTCAGGTCCTCCTGACTCCAGGGCTGGTGCTCTATTCACTGACCACCTAGCTGCCCCAATAAGTATACTATTTAAAGCAGTGCTGTCAAACTCAAATAGAAATGGGGTCACTTTGAATCTGGTCTCAGACACTTGCTAGCTGTATGACCCTGGGCAAGTCACAACCCCGGCTACCTCAAAATAATAATAATGGAAATGGGGCCACTAAACCTTACCTACATTGGTGCAATTTGATTTTGAAAATCACATTTTAACATTATGTTCTTTGTATTTTTATTTTGCAAAATATTTCCCAATTCTATTTTAATTTGACTCTGGGTCAACACCCCTAACATAGAGGACCACTTAATTAGACCATCCCTAATCCCAAACATGGAAATGGGTCAGATTCCTGGAGGAAAAAGAGATGGACTTGAGAATCAGAAGCCCTGGGTTCATATCTCACCTCTGACACTACCCGTGTGACCTTGGACAGGTCACTTAACCAACCTGTGCCTTAGCTTCTTCATTTATAAATGGAGAGGGTGAAATAAGTGACCTCTGAGTTCCCTTCCAGCTCCAGATCTATATTTTTCTGACCCTGTGGTCAAAAGAAATCCCTAGGGCTGGACAGTTGAGAAAACTCTGAGAGCCTTTTTAGCTCCCATGCTCTTTCTTGCTTTTGACTTATTCATCCAAGAAATGTCTCCACTTCATACATTTCAATTAGTCACGAAACTGGCTTTCTCATATCTCCATAGCTACCTTACCTCCCCCTTGCTGCCTTTAAAAAGGTCTTTTTTTTTATTCCAAAGTCTTTGAGGAGCAGGTTTTACTAATTTCTGTGTTTGCAAGTAAGACGTGAGCTTTCCAGTGACAGGAGTAATGTGGTCCTGAGGTTCTGGAGTTAGAGGGCCTTGGGTTCAAAACCCAGCTCTGCTCCTTCAGTCAAGCAATGAAGCATTTACTAGGTGCCTCCCATGTGTCAGACATGGTGCTAGACATTAGGGATGTATTCAAAGACAAAACCAAAACAGACCCTGCCCTCAAGCAGCTTCCATTCTGTCAGGATGGACAATATGGATGTATATTAGAATATAGGAGAGGGGGAGAGGAGGGCACCAGCAGCCGGGGGTGGGGAGTAGGGGTGGCCCTAGAGCTGAGTTTTGAAGGAAACAAGGGATTCTGAGATGTGGAAGTGAGAAGGAGATGCATTCCAATATGGGGGACAGTCAGGGCACAAAGCCACAGTGACCAGAGAGTGCAGTGTTCAAGAAATAGTAAGAAGGTGAGATGAATGAAAAACCCAAGAGACAGTTTCTGGATAATTAATAATCAATTTATTAATAAGGCTAGTAAATAATCAATGAGGTGATGGTCAGTGGTCTCCGGGTAACCAAAGACAAAGATGGAGATCATGGAATGCTTAAATATCTTTGGGGAAGTGGATGCCCCTGACAAGTGGAGGTCAACTCTGATTGGTGAACCATCAATGAGGAGGTGAACACATTAACAAGGTTTTGGACTAAAAGTTCCCACTGTTTGACCTTGAGAGGAAGGGAGCTGTCTCCAGCACTCTGGACAAAAGAATTCATCTCCACTCAGACCACACCTATTGAACAATGGGGAGTTTCTGCTTTTAGGGCTGGAATTCACCTAGATTCAGTTTCTTTTTACACTTTAATCAAAAATAAGCTCTCCTCATTTGGTGGGGCCCACCTGAGATTGAGGAGAATGTTTCCAATCTCATCATCAGCCCTGTCCTTCAGAATATGACTAGTCCCTGAAGGAGAAAAATAGGAAGAAAAAAAAACTACCCTCAATCCTAATTTGGTTATTAATATGAGAAAAAAAATCACCCTCAATCCTAATTTGGTTATTAATATGAGAAAAAAATTGCCATTTCTCTCAAAGGACAATCCAGACCACAGAGGACAGGAAGGGGAATAATGTATATAACAAGGTTGGAATGGTAGGTGGGGGCCAGGTTGTAAGGGCTTTAAACTTTAAACTTTTTTTTTGGAGGGGGGAAGGAAGGGTAATTGGGGTTAAGTAACTTGCCCAAGGTCACCCAGCTAGTAAGTGTTCCATGTCTGAGGCCGGATTTGAACTCAGGTCTTTCTGACTCCAGGGCTAGTGCTCTATTCACTGTGCCACCTAGCCACACCTAACTTTTAACTTTGACATTAAAAGTCAAAAGAGAAGAGTTTCTATGTGTCAGCTATGTGATCTCAGCTAAGTCATTTCTGGATCTCATTTTCCCCAACTAAAACACAATGACCTCAAAAGTCCCTTTCAGCTACAAATCTCTGATTATGTGATTCTTGCCCCTGCCCTCTACCACCCACCTGGTACCCCTTTCTGAGTAATAACAATTTTTCTGGCTTCTGAGAAGATTGTACTGATGGGGATGGGATCTGAACCCCTAAAAGGAAAAGGCCTTTGGGATCTGGACCCCAAAAAGGGAAAAGCCCCTGGACTTTCCCACATGACCCAGTCCCTGGCATTCACCTGAGGCATTGCTCATCTCAGTCAATAATCCTTTTGACTGCCCTTTCATTCTGGCCCTCATTGTCTGCACCTGACCCACCCCAAAGCTACTTGCCACCCCTAGATCCCATCCAGAGTTTCCCACAGTCTTTCTGTATAAAAGTGTTCGTTTTCCCCCATTTAATTGCTCAGATTCTTAAAACCTGGCCCACTTGTATTGGCATCACAAATAGCACAGATTCACTAGGAGTCTTGCCCACCCCAATCAATTTGAGTTTGCCCACCCCAATCAATGTTTTGATAACTACTTAGACTGAAAAAAGGCTTGAGTGGTCGAATTCTTTTGAGGCAGTCCCATGCCCTTTGCCCTTGCATTTTGGGGTTCCCAAGACCCCTAGACCACAACAATATGACTGGAGAATCCCCCAGATAACTACAGGAACTGCAGAATGTGGAAATCCAGTGCCCACAGCCTCTTGTACCTTCCTGTTGCTCCTTGGATCTGACTCCTTTATGTGCCGGTCCATTTTCAAGAAGGATCCTCCCTAGGGAATGGTCTCTACTTTCTCCTCTGAGCCTGAGTCCACATTTTGGTCCTCTCTCCCATCCCAGGAGACAGTGGATGATACCCACATCAAGGCCATTAATGCCATGTCCCTTCAGCTCAAGAGCCAAGACCCAGAAGAGGTCAAGATCACCTACCAGAGGCAACATCAGCTCAATGAGAGGCCAGTCCTGAGGGAGGATGGTGGGAAGGGGACAGAGGGCGGGAGTGGGAGAACGCCAGCAAACAAAAGTGGACATGTTGGAGTTCTGTGCCCAGGCTGAATCTAGCTCCATTAATACCTATCCTCTGTGTCTTCACCCTGGCAGATGGAATAATTTCCATGGCAACCTCCTCCGATACCAACGACAGCTAGAGGGTGCCCTGGAGATGCACGCACTGGTCCAGGAGTTGGACAATATCATGGAGAGGATTGGAGAGAAGGTAAGAGATACAGAGAGACCAGAGCTGTAGATTTCAGGCAAGAGCTACAGGGAGAAGAAGGCAGGGCCCTGCCTGAAGGGGAACATACAGTCCCAGGATCCTGCTTGGCTCCCCACTTGCCTGCCTTGATCTTCTAGGTCACTCCAGGGTCTGTGCTACCAGGGTCTCCTTTGGCCACCCTGGAACAAAAGCATCTTATTTGGCTTTGTTTTCTTATCCAGACCCATGATTTCATGGGTGCAAGGGGATCTTGGTGAGGAAATTCTCTCTACCAGTGCAGGTTGGCACTCTGAAATCTATAGTCTTAGATAATTGGCTAGAGCCAACTTGCCGCGGTCACATGGCCAATATGCGTCAAAGGCAAGACTTGAATCTTGGTCTTCCTGACTCCGAGCCAGCCTGCTCTGGAATGGAGCAGCCTGGGAATCTAGCGTGGCATTCACTGGCAGGGAGGCTGAGGGCTCTGAAGGAAGTGGGTGCAGGAAGGCAGGGGTCCTAGGGAAGGGGATCAGGGGAAGGGTCTAGGAGGCAGACACCACAGTGCCAGAGGAAAGGGGCAAGGCGGTCAATAAAGGTTAATACATCAAATCTCTCCTTCAAGTCTCTCCCCATGTCAATCTATCCCTTATTAAGCTGCCGAAGTGATTTTCCTAAATCACAAATCTGATTATGTGGCTTCCCTGCTCAATAAACTCCAGTGTCTCTCCATTATATCCAGAATCAAATATAAATCCTCTGACTTTTAAGGCCGGCCCTCTATGAACTGGATTCTTCCTACCTTTCCAGTCTTCTTATATTTATATTATGTTAGCTATGTTATATCTATTATATTATATCATATCACATCATATATCATATCATGTTATGTTATATATTATATTAATTATTTTTGTTAAATTATATCATGTCATGTCATATTATATTATATTATATTATATTTATTATATATTATCGAGGTCTCAGACCTCCCTCCCCTCCTCCATATCCTCTATGATCCAGTGACAAGGCCTCCAACATGATGCTCCATCTACTCCATCTCTCCAGTCCAAGTGTTTTTGCTGGCCATCCTGGAATGCCTGAAATGCTCTCCCTCCTCATCTCTGCCTCCTGGCTTCCTTGAACTTCCAGCTAAAATCTCATCCTGATCCTTCTTCATGCCGGCCTTCTTTCCCTTGATTATCTCCAGATTTTCTTATTTCAACATAATCATTTGCAGGTTGTCTCCCCTTGTTAGACTGTGGACAACAAGAATTGCCTATTGCCTTTATTTGTTTCACCAGTACTTAGCATAATGCCTGGTACATAGTAGGTGTTTAATAAATGCCTATTGATTATTGACTGTAGCCTTAAATCCCACTTTCTGCAGGAAGCCTTTCCCAGGCCCCTCAATGACTAGTGCCTTACTCTCTCAGATTATTTTACACTTATTATACTGTATATATCTTTTTTTCTCTTTAAACTAATTTATTTAATTTTAGTTTTCAACATTCACTTCCAGAAGCTTTTGAGTTTTAATTTTTCTCTGCCTCCCTCCACCTTCCCCAAGACAGCATGCAATCTGATAAAGGTTCTAGATATACATTCTTATTAAACATATTTTCACATTAGTCATGTTGTAAAGAAGAATTAGAATGAATGGGAGAAACCATGAGAAAGAAAAAAAAAAAGAGAGAGAGCAAATAGTATGCTTTGATCTGCATTCAGACTCCATAGCTCTTTCTCTGGATGTGGATAGCAATTTCCATCGGGAGTCTTTTGGAGTTGTCTTAGGTCCTTGCATTGCTGAGAAGAGCTAAGTCTATCAAAGTTAGTCATTGTGACTGTTACTGTGTATAATGTTCTCTTGGTTCTGCTCATTTCACTCAGCATCAGTTCATATAAATCTTTCCAGATTTTTCTAAAGTCTGCCTGCTCATCACTTCTTATAGCATAATAGTATTTCATTACATTCATATACCACAACTTATTCAGCCATTCCCCAATTGATGGGCATCCCCTTAATTTCCAATTCTTTGCCGCCACAAAAAGAGCTGCTATAAATATTTTTGTACATGTGGGTCATTTTCCCATTTGTATGATCTCTTTGGGATACAGACCTAGAAGTGGTATTGCTGGGTCAAAGGGTATGCACATTTTTATAGCCCTTTGGGCATAGTTCCAAATTGCTCTCCAGAATGGTTGGATCAGTTCACAACTCCACCAATAATGCAAGACATTGTGTATATCTTGTACATACTTGGTGTTTGCATGTTTCCTCTACCATTAGAGTGTGAGCTCCCTGAGGACAGGGACCAGACCATGTTTTTGCCTTTCTTTGTCTCCCCATTGCTTAGCACAGTGCCTGGCCCATTCGTTGTTGTTATTTAGTTGATTAGTTGTATCTGACTTTTCAAAACCCATTTGGGGTTTTCTTGGCAAAGTTACTGGTTTGCCATTTCCTTCTACAGCTTATTAAAAAAAAAGAACAGGGTGAAGTGACAGGATCATGAAATTAGTGTCTGAGGTCAAATTTGAACTCAGATCCTTCTGACTCCAGGTTGGCACTCTGTGTACCATGGCGCCACCTACAGGCCACCTTGTACATAATAAGTGCTCAATAAATGTTTGTTAATTGACTTTCTTTTTCCCTTCACAGAGTGCCCTGCTGCAGGCCCCCAACTATGGAAAGGACCTGGGGGATGTAGAGAGGCTGCTGAGGAAACATGAAGAATTGGATCGGGAAATCAGTGTCATTCAGGCCCAGATGGAGGTACAAATGGGGCTGGGCCAAGAAGCATGCCACAGGCTGCATTGGATTACCTTCACTCCATAGTGCCCTGTGCAGGATAGGTAGAATTAAAAAAAGATCCATCCAGTTCTAATTGAGGAAAACAACAGGCAGAGGACAGTTCAGCTACAGGTGGATGGAAAGCCATGGAGATCCTAAGGGATGCATCTATTGGGAAGATGGAAAATCTCAGGAGACCTTAGGATACCGCCACCACTTAGCACCGTGCTTGACATACAGTCGGCACTTAATAAATGCACGTTGCCTAAACAAAGGAGTGCCCTACAGCAGTTGTTGTAGTGCCCTACAACTGCTGTTGTTCAGTCTTATGTCAGTTATGCCTGACTCTCTGTGACCCCATTTGGGGTTTTCTTGACAGAGATACTGGAGTGGTTTGCCCTTTCCTTCTCCAGTTCATTTTACAGAAGAGGAAACTGAGACAAACAGAATTAGGTGACTTGTCCAGGGTCACACAGTTATCTGAGACCAGATTTGAGCTGACAAAGATAAGTCTTCCTGACTGCAGGCCTGGCACACACCACCTAGCTGCCCTGCCCCACAGGAGTGGCCCACTACTCATTGGGAAGTAACAGGACCCTGACTGAGAAGCCAGCATTTTTACTGCCTGTCCCACTACTACCCAGTTATAAAATTAGCCCCAGTGTCTTACTCCATATGTAGGTATCTGCTGTGCCCCAGGCAGGGCTAGGGTACCATTCTGCCATCCCTTTTCCTACAGCCCCTGGAGCAGGAGGTGAGTCGTTTGTGTCAGAGTAGCCCTGGGGCAGCCCAAACCCTCATCAACAAACAGCGGGAGCTGACCTACAGCTGGCAGAGGCTGCAGGCCCAGGCCAAGCAGAGGTATGGACCTTTATACAGCTTTCCTCACCTTTCACCATCTCAGAATCTCCATCCTCCCCCCTACCCCTCATTCTCACTCACCCCTGGGCATTCTACTTCAGCCCATCCAGTGCTCCTAGACCCCTGTATTGCTTCCCCTAATCTCTGTCCCCAAAGGACATTTTTAGCAATGATTGCATATGTTAGAGGAAGACATTATGAGGGAGACGGAGTAAGAAAGAAGAGCAGGACAAAGGAGTGGGCATTTCCAGGAGGAATAATCCAAAACAATCTCAATTGAGTGGTAGAGGACAGTAAACAAAGATCCCAGGACACCCCAAGTTTAGCACACAGATAATCTGATCTGGTCAGACATCAGAATCAAGGAGTGGGGGAAGAGGAGGCAGAACCCAGGAAAAGGGAGGAGATGGTTACAGAGCCCTGGTCTGAGGAGCGACCCAGACTGGGCAACTGTGCTCTCCTTTATGGTCACAGACATTGGGGGTGGGGGAGGAAGACTCACTTCCTCCAAGATTCACAGTCTTCTCCGGTCCATGACGACCCTGGGGAAGAAGCACTCTCCCATGTCGGTGCCTTGGGGCAATACCCCAATGACCCTGTGTTAGTTACGCCTCTGGCTGGGGCTGTCTGATCATCCTTGTGGGCAGGAGGGAGAAACTGGATTCTTCCTACCAAGTACAGAAGTTACACACCATGCTTCGAGAACTGCAAGGCTGGGTGCAAGGGCTGAAGACTAAGATGGAGAT
Source organism: Petaurus breviceps papuanus (assembly GCF_028583685.1). Lineage (NCBI taxonomy): Eukaryota > Metazoa > Chordata > Mammalia > Diprotodontia > Petauridae > Petaurus > Petaurus breviceps. The sequence continues at coordinate 4,737,701 of NW_027186492.1, read as the reverse complement.
GGGAAGCCCTCCCCGCAGTCCTGCTGAGGCCAGACGTCTGATGGAGGAACACCAGGAACTCAAGGTCAGTGGGCACCAGTGCCAGCTTCTCTCTCATCTCAGTTCTCCCAGCTTCCATATACTTAACCACTGCCCCCAGCTTGGAACCACAGATCTGGAGGCAGAGGGAACCTCAGAGGCCATCTAGTCCAACTCCTTCATTTTGCAAATGCAGAAACTGAGGTCTAGCAAGGTTAGATGATTCCCTCAAGGTCACACAGGTAATAAGTGTCAGAGGTGGGATCTGAACCCAGCTCCTCTGATTTTGAGGGGGGCACTGGACTGGAGTCAAGAAGACTCATCTTCATGAATTCAAATCCAGCCTCAGACACTTACTAGCTGTGGGACCCTGGGCAAGTCATTTAACCCTGTTGCCTCAGTTTCCTCATCTGTAAAATGAACTGAAGAAGGAAATGACAAACCACTCCAGTATCTTTGCCAAGAAAATCCCAAATGGCGTCAGTCAGATGTGACTGAAACAATTGAACTGAACTAATTTTTGACTCGAGTCATTCCCATCTCCCATATTTCTACAAGTCCTGTATCCCCAGGTCTCCTTGTTCATGCCACCCTCCAAGCTGCTGTTCATTTTCTTCCCCACTCTCCACCATCACCAGCACCCCCACCTCCCACCACCACCATATACATAATCCAAGACATTTTACTTTTTTGAACAAGGAGAAATAATTGGACCACCCTAATGTTATATGGCATTCCGTTATAATTTCTTATTCTTACAAGCATTTACTATCTCTCCCTCCCACTGGCTCTCTCCCCATTGAGCAGTTTTTGTTTTTTTTTATGAAAAATAAAACCTTCATAGCTCAGCAAAATAAAATCCCACATTGGCCGTGTCTCATTCTGCATTTTGAGTCCATCACCTCTCTGGAAGGAAGTGGTTAGTGTGATTCATCTTCAGTCCTTTGGACTCATTGCCCTGTATTTTCCCTGGAGCCCTCTCCACCTGTTCTTCCTGTCCTGGGGATCTGAACCCTGCTGTGTTACAGGCAGAACTATCGGCCAGGACAGAGACTATCAACTTGATACGGAGCACTGGGAAACAGCTGCTTGGTTCTCCAGATATATGCCGGGCCCTGGCCACTTTTGAGCATGAATTAACAGGGCTGGAGGAAAGCTGTCAGGAACATCAACTCCGGCTGCAGCAGGCCTTGGATTTGCAGGTGGGTGTAGCTGGCCTCCATGCCCATCTCTCCCCGGTGGCCTCTACCTTTCCAGTCCCCCCACAGCCCTCCCGCCCCAGGACCTGCATTCCCTCACATTGGTGGAAAGGGAAGCCAAGAGGTCTCCTTTGCCAAGGATTCTAACAGGGGTTCTCAACCGCTACTAATCAGCACCCTTTACTTCTGTTTTGCCTGATCCAAGCTGAGCAACTGACCTAGTTATCAGGCCTGCCCTTGGCACAGGGTGGGTAAGGGGACATACTGTTGGATAGGATTTCACTGAATCTTTGCTACAAACAACTTGCCCCTTCTGAGATGCCAGGCTAGACACCAGAATTCCTGGCTTCTGTTCTGTTCACATTTCTGACTTGATCTGTGGTTCTAGCCAGTTCCTAGGCCTCCATTCACCCACCTATGCCATAGGAACCATGGTCCTACCGTGGTGACTGGAGGGTGACTGGACCCTCTGCCAAAATGCTTCTCCATTCCCTCCCTTCTCCATTCCCATAGGTGTTCCTGAGTTCTGTGGAGCAGATTGAAAGTTGGCTCAACAACAAAGAAGCATTCCTGGCAAATGAAGATCTGGGCGTAGGTACCCAGGCAGGGAACAAGGGCACAGATTAGCTAAACCAGTGTTTCAAATCAAATCAAACCAAGCCAGTAAATGTTATTCAACAAATCTTTATTGAGATAAATAGAGCATTTAGTAAGCACTTATTGTATATCAAGCATATAAGAACATTGACTTATGGGCCAAGACCTGGAAATATGAAGACAGCCAATGAAGAACAAATTAATTTAAAAGCATTTTTAACCATGTGCTATGTGCCAAGTACAGTGTTAGGTCCTGCAGATACAAATGCAATAGCAAAGATAGTCCCTGCCCTCCAGAAACTTAAGTTCTAAAGGGAAAAACAATACATTTAGGGGATTGATGGCCAGAAGGGGTCACTTTGGCTTGGAAAGTTATTAGGATGGTGAATAAGACCTTGGGGGGAGTAGATCATATGCTTTGTCTAGGAACAATAGCAGTTACTGAGTTCTGAGTTCATCTGATTTTTTTAAACTCCTTTAAACATTTTTTTCATTTAATAAAGTTTCTCTTCCTACTTTCATCCTTCCCCCCATAAAAGAGAAAAAGAAAAAAAAAGTCCTTATCACAAATATGCCTGATCAAGCAAAGTAATTTTGTTCATTGGCCATGTCCAAAAATGTATGTCTCGGGGCAGCCAGGTGGCATAGTGAATAGAGCACCGGCCCTGGAGTTGGGAGGACCTGAGTTCAAATCCAGCCTCAGACACTTAACACTTACTAGCCGTGTAACCTTGGGCAAGTCACTTAACCCCAATTGCCCTGCCCTTTCCCCTCCAAAAAAAAAAAGCAAAATAAAACAAAAATGTATATCTCATCCTGCATTTTGAGCCCGTCAGTAAATGGAGAGCATGTTGCACTGTGGGTCTTCTGGCACTAATAATTCACCATTGGTATTGATCAGCTTTCTGGAATCTCTCAAAGCTGACAAAATATATTCCTACACCTCTTAATTTAAGGTCCTCAACATTACCGTTGGATTTGTGCCCCTAAGGCTGCACAGTACTCAGAACATAGTATGTGTTTCAAAATGCTTTTTCATTTATTCATTGTCTGCTCGTGCCCAGTTTTTAGCCCAATACCTTGAACACAGGTGATCTTATGAGCCTGGTACACAGTAAGTACATAATATATGCTTTGTATGGTTTCATGGTTCCAGAACTGAACCACATCCCCTCCAAGGAAAGAGGATGGGGAGGAGAGGGGAGGGGACTGACCTCTGAGGAATGTACATTCTGCTGGGAAGGAAGCTTCCTTTACAACTGCTTCCCAGGGAGGAGCCTGTACGATGAGGCTTGGAAGAAGGATTCTGAGGGTGGGAATGGGAAGGAAATGCATCTCAGGTTTGGGGGTTGGGGCGGACAGCCTGAAGGGAGCCAGGGAGGTGGGTCGCTGGGTAAGGAGAATGGCTGGTTGCTCAGTTTGACCAGACCTTGGAATATGTGAAGAGGAATGATGTGAAGACCAGAAACCAATCAATCACCAAGCATTTATTAAGTGTTTAGTATGCCAGGCATCATACTAAGCTCTGGGGCCACAAAGAAAGGCAGTCTCAGAAGCCCAGAGTCAGATGGGACCTCCGAGGAAGACTAGTCCAACCCATGCCTCAGGGCAATTATATGGCACAGTGGATAGAGCAGCTGGGCCTGGAGTTAGGAAGACATGAGTTCAAATCCAACCTCAGACACTTACTAGTGGTATGACCTTGGGCAAGTCACTTAATCTCTGTTTGCCTCAGTTTCCTCATCTGTAAAATGGAGATGATAATAGCACCTACCTCGCAGAGCTGTCATGAGGATCAAATGAGACAATGATTGTAGAGTGTTTAGCACAGTGCCTGGTGCATAGTGAGTTATAGAAATGTTAGCTGCTATTATCATTCATTATTGTCATTATGATTCCTTCTACAATATAGCCAACAAATGATTATCCAGTCTTTGCTTGAAGACTTCCAGGAAGGGACAACCGGCTATCCCCCAAGGCAGCTGCATTGGAAAACCCTAATTATTGAGTTTTTCCTTGCATCAAGCCAAATAATTGTCATTTATCTGGCTATTTATGGTTTGCAGAAGCCTTTACATATGTTCTTTCATGAGACCCTCCTAACAACCCAGTGAGAGAGGCACTTTTTTTTTTATAAGCCCAAACCAATGATTTCATCAATGTTTGGAGTTTCAGATGAAGAATTTCCCCAGCCAGTGTAGACAAGCAGCTCCTCTGCTATTCATTGTCTTAAAGAGTTGTTTGGGAAGGGGGGGCAGCTAGGTGGCACAGTGAATAGAGCACCGGCCCTTGAGTCAAGAGGACCTGAGTTCAAATCCAGCCTCAGACACTTAACACTTACTAGCCGTGTGACCTTGGGCAAGTCACTTAACCCCAATTGCCCTACCTGCCCCCCCAAAAGCAAAAAAAAAAAAAGAGTTGTTTGGGGAACCAAGAAGTTAAGGGACATTCCCGGGATCACATGGCCAGTTTGTGTCAGAGGCAAAATCTGAATCCAGATTTTCCTAGCTCCAAGGCCAGCTTTCTATCCACTAAGTCAAGCAGTTCATACTATAGACACTGTTTGTATTATTACTATCATCCCCATTTTATAAATGAGGATCCTGAGGGTCAGGGATAAATATAGCTAGTAAATGTCAGAGGTGGCATTTGAAGGCAGCCTGGAGTGCACCTGGGAGCTTAGTGAGGTAGACACAGTCCTACAGGGATAAAACAGAGAGAGATGCCCAGTTACAAGCACCAATAAAGCAACTTTTCTACCCTTACCTTAAATCATATGACACCAAGTCAACAGATCTAGTTACAAAAAAAGCACCTACCATATGTGAGACACTTGTCTGGGAACTGGGGATATAAAGGAAAAAAACGTATAAAGAAAAAAGGGGGAGAAATGAATACAGTACTTAGAGAGATAAGTAAATATAAGAGAATTTGAGGAGGGAGAAAGCTTTAACAACTGGGGAAATTATAGAAGACTTCACAGAGCAGGAGTAACTGAGGAATGGAATGTAAGATTCGGACGCCATGTTTCTTTGAGTAGGAGAGTTGCATTGAGTGAAGACCCTTCAGTAGGGTGGGCAAGTGAAAGGCACATTGGACTAAATCTGGATATTCTCAACTGTTCCTCCTAGAATTCCTTGGCCACCGTGGAGACCTTACAGTGGAAACATGAACAGTTTGAGAAGGGGCTGGAGACCCAACTGGAAAAGATCAATGCTATTGAAATCATGGCACTCAACCTGAATCAGGGCCAACACCCTGAGGCCCAGTGTATCACCAGCAAGTGCCAAGTGGTGCTTTCGAGGTATGTCTTCGGCCCAGTGGGTGAGATAGCAGAGAGTTCTGGGATGACGGTAGCCAGAAACCTGGGCACTGAGGTTCCAAAGGTTGTATTTGTGTGGGTGTTAGAGCATGTGAAGGAGAACTTTAGGCAGAAATGATCAGTGTCCTGTCCTCGGTCACCCCCTTTGGACTTCATCTCTCCAGTTGTCTGTCATGGGTCATTCCACAGAATTGTATTATTCATGGCAGCATCGACACAACTTTGAAAAATAATTATATATGGGGCAACCCACTCGATGGTACAGTGATTAGAGTACTGGTCTTGGAGTTAGGAGAACCTGAGTTCAAATCTGGCCTCAGACACTTACTACCTATGTGACCCTGGGCAAGTCATTTAACCCCAATTGCCTCCAAAAGGAAAAAAAAAAGAAAAAGAATAAAACATGTACATGGACGACAATGAACATTTATTAAGTACTTACTATGGGGCACTGAGTACTTACAGGCGCTTCCATTTTAATGTGATACTCAATACACAAATAACTATATATTTATGTGCAAGAAGGTGATTTCAGAGGGATCACAGTTCCTGCAGAGTGTGAGGAGGGACCTAGTAAAGGTAGAATTTGAGCTGAGTCTTTAAGGAAGCCAGAGAAAGTAAGGGCCTCAAGTGAGGGTGGGGGATCATCCCATGCCTGGAGGACAGCCAGTGCAGATAACAGAAATACAGGATGGATTGTTGTATCTAATGACCTGTTAGTAAGTCAGTGTAGATAGATCTTGGAGTGGTGTAGACAGTGTGGCTAGATCTCAGAGAATCTCAGAGGAGAGCATGTGTTGCAAATCTTAAAAGGAAGGAAGGAAGGAAGGAAGGAAGGAAGGAAGGAAGGAAGGAAGGAAGGAAGGAAGGAAGGAAGGAAGGAAGGAAGGAAGGAAGGAAGGAAGGAGGGAAGGAAGGAGGGAAGGAAGAAGGGAGGGAAGGAAAGAAGGAAGGCAAGAGAAGGAAGGAGGGAAGAAGGGAAAGAATGAGGGAGGGAGGGAAGAAGGAGGAAGGAAGGAAGAAAAAAAGGAAGGAAGGAAGAAGGAAGGGAAGGAAGGAAGGGAGGAAAGAGGGAGGGAGGAAAGAAGGAGGCAAGGAAGGAGGAAGAAAGGAAGGAAAGAAGGAAGAAGGGAAGGAAGGAAGAAGGGAAGAGAGGGAGGGAAGGAAGGAGGGAGCGAGGGAAGGAAAGAAGGAGGGAAGGAAGAAAGGAAAGAAGAAGGGAGGGTATGGAACATCACATACACTGTCAGATTTCTTTGCTGAATAGTTTCCTTCTCTCTTCCTCTTTGATCCTTTGTTACAAGGGATGGCTCATTGGGTAGGGGAGGGGGATAGGATATATTCAGAAATTAAGGAGAAATAAAAATAAGGGCTACCCACAAAAATGAACCTTTTTATTTAAAAAGAAATTGAGTTGGAATAAATGTGAAATTTCCCAGTATGGGCTGGATTAGATGATCACTGAAGTGCCTTCCAGCTCTGAAGTTCTATAATTCCAGGTATAGTCATTTGTTTTCTTTCTCATAAAGGAAAGCTCTGCAAGGCATTTCTTCACAGTGATGCCAGACGGTCGTGCTCTTATACTACAGAGCGCAGACCACTGCCCTTCCTGACCCTGGGCCCGCAGAGACTGACTTGACCACCCAATGTGCCTCCCTTCACAGGAAGGAGAAGCTGCTGGAGAGAATCCAGGTCCGACGGCACCAGCTAGAGGAATTCCAACAGTTACAGAGATTTCTGCAAGACTCCTGTGAGGTTCGATGATTCTTCTTCCTATGTACAGCAGCCAAGTCTGGGTCCTGCCAGGCTTGGGGGGGGGGGAGGAAGGAGAGATGGGGAGGGAGCTACCTCACTGAGAAATTGGGAATATGGTGAAAAGAACACCAGCTCTGGGTTTCCATCCCCCTCTGATGCTTTATTGCCTTTGTGACCTTGGGTAAGCAACCTGCCTGGGTCTCAGTTTCCTTCTCTGCAAAATGAAGAGGTTGGCCTAGGGGGCTCGTTTTAGATCTATGAATCTAATTCTAATTCTTGCAAATTTATTCTAGATCTATGAAATTCAATTCCAATTCTTCCAAATCTATTCTAGATCTAGGAATCTAATTCTTCTAAACTTGCTCTAGATCTAGGAATCTAATTCCAATTTTTCTAAATTCGTTCTAGATCTCTGACTAGTTGTTCTAATCTCATTTTAGATCTGTGGCTAACTTTTCTAAGCTGATTCTAGATCTATTACTAATTATTCTGAGCTTATTCTAGGTCTATGAATCTAATTCTAATTCTTGTAAATTCATTCTAGATCTCTGACTAATTTTTTTTTGGATAGAGGAAGGTAAGGCAATTAGGGTTAAGTGACTTGCCCAAGGTCACACAGCTAGTTTTTTGTGTTAAGTGTCTGAGGCCAAATTTGAACTCAGGTCCTTCTGACTCCAGGGCCGGCGCTCTATTTACTGTGCCACCTAGTCACCCCCTCTGACTAATTATTCTAATTTCATTCTAGATCTGTGGCTAATTCTTCTGAACTCATTCTAGATCTATGACTAATTATTCTGAGCTTATTCTAGATCTATAAGTAATTCTAATTCTATTAAGCTCATTCTAGGCCTATGAATCTAATTCTAATTCTTCTAAGCTCATTCTAGACCTATGAATCTAATTCTAATTCTTATAGGCTCATTCTAGATCTATGAATCTAATTCTAATTCTTCTAAGTTTATTCTAGGTCTATGATTCTAATTCTAATTCTTCTAAGCTCATTCTAGGTCTATGATTCTAATTCTTCTAAGCTCATTCTAGATCTATGAATCATCCCACAGGACAGGATCCCCTCTTTAAGGGCAGACAGGGTTATCTCTATTAGAAAGCAAGGAATGAGAATGGCAGCAGGTCCCTGAAGCTCCTTGCTCTTTTCTCTTCTTCAGGTGTCCATGTGGCTGGGTGAGAAGAACCTCGTGGCCTTAGATGAGGGTTGGCGGGACCCTAGCACCCTGCAGGCCCAGCTACAGAAGCACCAGAGCTTTCAGGCCGAGCTGGATGCCAATGCGACCCAACTTCAGAAACTGCAAACGGTAAGCACTCCTGGGGAAAGGAGACATGTTTTGGTGAGGATAGGATACCAGCAGATAGAGGCTGCCAGAGCCATAGACCTATCCTGGACTGCCTGTTGGACATCTCTGATTAGATGTGCTATAGGCTTATCAAACACAACATGTCCAAAAAAATGCTTTAGACATAGCCCAGGGATCGAATGATGAACTTGGAGTCAGAAAGACCCAAGTTCAAACCCTGCCTTAGACAGTAACTGTGTGACTTGGGACAAGTCACTCAGCCTCAGTTTCCTCATCTGTGAAATGTTAGACTCGGTGGCCTTGGAGGTTTCTTTCAGCTCTGAATCCATGACCATCTATGATTTCCTCCCAGAATGCAATTGCTCCCTAACTTCCCTTTTCTGTCACAGGCACTCCCATCCTCCTACTTCCCCAGATTCAGTCTCAGAGTCGCTCTCATCTCCTTACCTCCTTATCTCCATAACTGTTGTCGTTCAGTCATTTCCATCATATCCAACTCTTCCCCACTCCATTTTGGAGTTTTCTTGGTGAGATATTGGAGCGGTTTGCCATTTTCTTCTCCAGCTCATTCTACAGATGAGGTAACTGGGCCAGACAAGGTTAAGTGACTTACCCAGGCCAAATAGGATGCTAAGAGTCAGTCAATTAGTCAATAGTACCTATTATCATTAACACCTGGTATCATTAATCTGTGGATAGAGTGTTGGGCCTAAAAGTCAGAAGGACCTGAGTTCAAATCCAGCCTCATACATTTACTAGCTGTGTGACCCCAGGCAAATCACTTTATCCTGTTTGCTTTAGTTTCTTCATCCACAAAATGAGCTGGAGAATGAAATGGTAACCCATTCTAGTAGCTTTGCCAAGAAAACCCCAAATGGGGTCATCAAGAGTCAGACACAACCGAACAACAAAAAATTTATTAATGACCTACTTTGTACCAAGATACAAAGTGCCAGAGATACAAAGAAAGGCAGAAAGAGTCCCTGACTTCAGGAAGCTCACGTTCCATTGGGGGAAGCAACATATAAATAATCAGGGACATGTAAGACTCATACGGGGGGGGGTGGATGGTAACCTCAGATGGGAAGTCTCTAGCAGCAAGGGGAGTCCTGTGGGAGCTGTCATCTGAGCTGAGTGTTGTAGAAAGCTGGGGATGCCAGGGGGCAGAGGGTGAGGAGGAAAAGACAGGCAGACTGAGACCGAACCAAGAAAAGTGTGCCCGCTAGCTCTTAGGGGTAAATCCATCTCTCCAACTCCATAGTATCACTTACATCCATCCCCTTCTGCCCACTCCCACAACCACTACCCCACCTAGTTCAGGGACTAGTACAATGGCCTCCAGTCTCTCCCTCTCTCCAATGCATTTTTTTAGGCAATCAGGGTTATATGACTTGCCCAGGGTCACACAGCTAGTAAGTGTCTTCTGAGGCTGGATTTAAATTCAGGTCATACAGACTCCAGAGCTGGTACTCCACCCAATGTGCCACCTAGTGCCCCTCCAATGCATCCTTTATGCAGCTGCCAAATAAAAGTTCCTAAAACTTTGGCCTATCACTGCTATGCTCTAAAGAAATTCAGCAGTTCCCTATTGATGGAAATTGGGTCAGGGACTAGACATGATCTCACTGATCTAGGGAATCCCCTTCTCTATCTCCCAAGGTAGGCTGTAATCTGAAGGTGGATAAACTCTTCTTTTTGACTTCAGGAAGGGGAGAAACTGCTGAAGGAGGGGCATCCTGCCCTGGAGACCATTCAGGAGCGGCTACAAGAGATAGGTGGGCTCTGGAGTCAGCTGCAGGCCAACTATGTCAAGAAGGGAACCAAATTACAGGAAGCTTCTAAGGTGATGATGGGGCTGTGGAGGTGGAGGTGGGGGCCATGAGCTAACCAGAGCGGATGGTCGAAGGGACCTCCTCCCCTTCCCCCCAATCTCCATTTACACTCTCCTCTCCCCCAAGGCCCTGCATTTCCAGAGGAAAGCAGAGGAGGTGGAAAGGTGGCTGGAGAACATGGAGGAGGAGCTTTGGGCTCCCTTGGGTGAACAGGATTTAGCAAGTGTGAAGGAGCTGCTGGCCACCCAGGGGGAGCTGGAGGCAGCCATGGAGGGCCAGGAGGGACCAGTGCAGGTGCTGATGGACCAGGCCCATGCCTTTGGCTGTGAAAATCACTTCCTAGCCGGGGAGATGAAAGAGCAAGCCCAGCTGCTGCTACAGAGGTAGGCAGCTTCTCCCACCTGTATCCATCTCATGGCTCTTGCATTGCAGATTTCCCCTGGTGCCTCACTCTTATCCTTTTCAGCTTCTACTTTTTCCTTCTCCAAAAGGAAGTGAGTTAAGAGAACCCCACGTTAGGCTTTATCTACCTCAGGTCCCCATTCATCTCTCTTGGGAGGCCTCTTCAGTCAGTCAACAAGCAGGTATTAGCACTTACTATAGGCCAGGCACCGTGCTAGGCACTTGAGATACAAGAAAGGCAAAAACAATCCCTGCCCTCAAGGAGCTGACATTCTAATGGGAGAGAAAACTTGGGGGGAAAAAGTATACACACAAGATATGTATAGGGTCAGTGGAAGATAATCTCAGAGGGAAGGAACTGGGGGGTGAGGGGAGGCCCAAGTAAGCCTTCTGCTTGGAAGGTGAGGTTTGAACTGAGACCCAAAGAAAGCCAAGGCAGCCAGGAGGCAGGCACAATGAGGGAGAGCATTCCAGGTTTGGGGAAACAGTCAGTGTGCAGGTAGAGTCAGGAGATGGAATGTCTTTTCTCTTTCTTTTTTTTTTTTTTGGAGAGGAGAAAGCAAGGCAATTGGGATTAAGTGACTTGCCCAAGGTCACACAGCTAGTTAAGTGTCAAGTGTCTGAGGCTGGATTTGAACTCAGGTCCTCCTGACTTCAAGGTCCGCTATACCACCTAGCTGTCCCAGAGATGAAATGTCTTATGGGAGGAAGAGCAAAAAGGCCTGTGTTGCCAACATGTGTACTACATAGAGGGGAATTACAGATAAAAGACTGACAAGGTGGGAAGGGCCAGTGTGAAGATCTTTAAATACCAAAGAGAGGATTTTCTGTTTGGCCCTGGAGGTCATAGGGAGCCAGGAGAGTTTTCTGAGGAGAGGAAGTGGAGGGGCCTGGATGAGCATAGTCAGCCCTGTGCTTCAGGATGATCCCTTTGGCAGCAGAGTGGACAGTGGATTGGAATAGAGAGAGACTCGTGGCAGGGAAAGCCGCAGGCTTGGACAGCAGTCCAGGAGGGCAGTGATGAGGCCTGCACCAGTGACCGTTATGTGAGTGGTGGGAAAGCATGCCAAAGGCGTTAAGGTAGAATAATAAAACTCACCAACAGGTGGTGTGCAGGTGGGGACTGTGAGTGAGGAGGTGAGAATCATGCCCCAAAGCTCAGGAGAAATAGGGAAGTATACAAGAAGGGAGGACTTGTGGAGAAAGATAAGCTCTGTTTTGAGGCAGGTTGAGTTTGAGTGTGTCTTCTTTCCAACACCAACTTTGCAGCTCTTCTGCTATCTCTCCCTTCCTCACCCCCACTGCCCTTGGTGGCTGTCCTGTGCCAGGTACACAAACCTGAGAGAGCCCCTCCGGGAGCGCCGGGGGACCCTGGAGGCCAAGAGCCTTCTGTACCAGTTCTTCCAGGATGTAGAGGATGAGTTGGCTTGGGTACAAGAGAAGCTGCCCTTGGCTGCAGCCCAAGATTATGGACAGACCTTAAACGCCATTCAGCAGCAACAAGAGAAGCACCAGGTAGGTCACAACCTCTCTGGGGAATGGAGAGAGAGAGAGAGACAGAGAGAGAGTGAGAGACAGAGACAGAGAGAGTGAGACAGAGACAGACAGACAGAGAGAGAGAGAGAGAGAGAGAGAGAGAGAGAGAGTGTGAGTGTGTGTGTGTGTGTGTGTGTGTGTGTGTGTGGGGAGGGATGGTGGGGTGGAGCAGAATATTTGATCTCCCGAGCTGGGTTCAAGCTCTAGAGTGAGTATATAGCATCCTAGATTTAGGCCTGGAAGGGATCACAGGACCTTCATTTTATAAATGGAAGAACTAAGACCCAGAGAGGCTGAGTTGCCCAAGGTCATTGGTAGAATGTAAGCTCCTTGAAGGCAGGGAATGTTTTCATTTTTATCTTTTCCCCAGTATCTGGCGCATAGGGAGTAGGGACTTAAGGAACAGGAAGGTTTGTTGAATTTAATTGACCCACCCAGCTCCTCTGCTCTCTCCTTTCTTCACACTCATCTCGTACCACCCCACCCCCACTGCCAATGGTGGCATTGGAGATCCAGGATTCAAAACTAAGTTTCTGTAAATCCAAACTCTTTCTATTATACTATCTGAGCTCTCATGCTAGCAGTAAGAGGGAACAATATGTGACAGGGACTGGACCTGTAATTTTATCGGTATAGGGAACTCCCAGGTGAAGAAGTTCCCTTTATCAACCTTCTCTGTAACTCATAGTCTTAGATGCTTAGATCACTAAAAGGATAAGTGACTTGCCCAGGGTGGCACAGCCCTGCTTTCAGAAGTAGCATTTGAACCCAGGTTTTCCTTATTTCAAGGTCAGCGTTCTATCAATCTTCTAGCTACCTCTAATGGACTAGGATAAGGAATTCTTAGCATCTCTGTGTATGGCAAAGTCTTTGGGGATATATCTATGGTTGTTTTTATGGTGGGGAGTTATGAGGGTTCACAGACTCAAGGGTCACTTTTTCTGTTGTTGTTTTTTGGAGGGGGGAGGGCAGGGCAATTGGGGTTAAGTGACTTGCCCAAGGTCACATGGCTAGTTTTTGTGTTAAGTGTCTGAGGCCAGATTTGAACTCACGTCCTCCTGACTCCAGGGCCAGTGGTCTATCCACTGTGCCACCTAGCTGCCCCTTCCCCCCACCCGGGGTCACTTTCTTTTGAACTTGCAGAACTTGGAAGATGAGATCAGCAGCCACGAGGCTCTGGTCCAGGTGGTGCTGGACACAGGTCACAAGCTGGTTGAAGGGGGGCATTTTGCTGCCAGTGAGGTGGCTGCCCGGCTTCAGCAGCTGAAAACTGCAATGGGTAGACTTCGGGTGGAGGCAGAGCAGAGACGATGGCGGCTTCAGCAAGGTCATGAGGCCCAACAATTTCTGACAGAGGTAAGAGGGATGAAAGATGACAGGAGGAGAAGGACCCAGTATTTGGAGATAAACCACATTCAACTATAGGATCATAAGTTTAGCGCCAGAAGGGAATTCTGACCCCCTCATTTACTCAGGAGCCCTAAGATAGCTCCTTGGCATGCTCACCAAGATTTTGTTGTTGATCAGTCATGTCCAACTCTTCCTGATCCCATTTGGGGTTTTCTTAGCAAAGATACTGGAGTGGTTTGCCATTTCCTTCTCTAGTTCATTTTACAGATGAGGAAACTGAGGCAAACAGGGTCACATAGCTAAAAAGTGTCTGAGGCCGGATTTGAACTTGGGAAGATGAATTCCAAGCCCAGTGTTCGATCCCCTGCACCACCTCCCTCCCCTTCTCAGAGATAAGGCCATACCTATCCCTTTTCTCCCTTTGGCTGACGTCCCTAAGAACAAACTTCAGGGGAGGAATGGGGAAATGATCCACTACCATTGAACTACTCTCCAGCTCCTAGAGGCAGAATCCTGGCTGTCAGAACGAGGCCTTCTCCTGGACAATGAAGAGCTGGGGCAGAATGAGGAGACCACTGGGGCCATGCTTCGAAGGCTAGAGGCCACCAGGAAGGATCTGGAAGGATTCTATTCTCGCCTTGAGAAGCTGCAGGAGACAGGCACCCGCCTAGAGGGCAGACCCAACCCAGAGAGGTAAGCAAGATATCAGAGAGGAGAAAGCTGAGTAAGTATAACCCAGGGAGGGAGATGGCCAAGAAATTGGACCCAACCGGTAGAGGTCATAGGATTTCAGGGTCAGAACCATAGAGCTGGAAGGGACTCAGAGGTCATTTAATCCAATGAATCCTTCATTTTACAAATGAAGAAACTGAGTCCCAGGGACTCAAAAGCCCAAAGTCACATGGGTAGTAAGCATCTGAGACGAATATTGAAGAAAGGATGCCAGGGCAGATAAGTGGTATAGTAGATAGAGCACCAGCCCTGGAGTCAGGAGGACCTGAGTTCAAATCCAGCCTCAGACACTTAACATTTATTAGCTGTGTGACCCTGGGCAACTCACTTAACTCCAATTTTATCCACAAAACAAAAAAAGACAGAAAGGATGCCATCTTCAAGATGACCCTCTTCTTATTCCTAGCCTTAAGGCACTGACCCATCTTCATACCCTGAGGGAGACCCACAAGGGGTTACTGAGGAAGGCCAAGAGCCAGGGGCAATGCCTACAGGAACAGCAGTACCTTTTTCAACTGGAGCGAGAGGCCCAGCTTCTGGATACCTGGTTGTTAGGCAAGCGGGCCACAGCTGAGTCCCAAGACTGTGGACAGGACCTGGAGGACGTCAAGGTGACTTCTACATGGACTTTGTGACAAAGTATTATCCCAGGGCAGCTAGGTGTCTCATCAGCCCTGGAGTCAGGAGGACCTGAGTTCAAATCTGACCTCAGACACTTGACATTTAACTAGCTGTGTGACCTTGGGCAAGCCAATTAACACCAATTGTTTTGCCTTCCCCCCTCCAAAAGAAAATACTATCCCAATGAAAGATGAAAAGGGGAGGGTGACTGCATGGTGAGGAAAGAAGTCATGAGGTAGGGAAAGTTCCTCAGGATGTGGTGAGGGAAGCCCTGGGCTTTGCATGTTGAGTGTTCTAGGGACAGGGATGATTAATTAATGAAGGGACAGCAGGCCCAGCCAAGATTCTCCTATGCCACTGGGCTGCAGGTGTAGTGGGAACACCATGGTAGGGAGGTGGGGGCAGGGTTGTCCTTCCCTCAAGCAATCATAGGATCATTCTTGAAATATTTCTTTAAGGCCAGGTTCTTTGCCAGACAAAAGTAAATAGCCGTGCTTGAGGATCTGGCTATCCAGTCAGAGGAAACATGTTCTTAGATAGGTTATATGCAAAACACATTTTTAAATTTTTCAAAAATAGTATTTTATTTTTTCCAATTACATGTAAAGATAATTTTTAACATTCTTTTTTTTATTTGTTTGTTTGTTTGTTTTGGGGGGAAGAGGGGAAGGCAAGGTAATTGGGTTAAGTGACTTGACCAAGGTCACACAGTAAGTATCAAGTGTCTGAGGCCCAATTTGAACCCAAGTCCTCCTGACTCCAGGGCTGGTACTCTATTCACTGTGCCACCTAGCTGCCCCTAACATTAATTTTTTAATAAAATTTTGAGTTCCAAATTTTCTTCCTTCCTCCCTTTCCTCCCCCTCTCTAAGGCAGTAAATAATTTGATATGGGTTATATATGTATATGCAAAACAGATACAGGTGATTTGTGGGGTGAGGTACTAGAAATCAGAGTTCAGATCCTAGCTCTGATAATTACTGCCTCTCTGGGTCCCAGCTTTATCATCTGTAAAGTAGAAGGGTTACACTAGATGTCAGGCCAGTCTATAAACATTTATTAAGCACCTACTATATGTAAAAAGATAGTCCCTGCTCTCCAGGAGCTCAGATGTAAAGATTGAGTTGAATGTCCAAGGTGGTGATTGGGCTGAGCCTGAAAGGAAACCAGGGGTTCTAAGAGGCAGAGGGGAGGAGGGAGTGTGCTCTAGGCTGGGATGGAATTCTGGGTCTCACACTTGCAGGTACTGGAAGAAAAGTTCCATACTTTCCAAAAGGAAGTGCAGACTTTGGGACCAACCAAGATTCAGGGGTTTCTCGAGCTGGCTGGCAACCTGGAACAGGCAGCCCCCAGGTACTACCCCAAGATCCAGGTTCAAAGGAGCCGCATCGAGGACTCCTGGGAACAGCTGAACAAAACAATGAGGACCCGCGCAGAGGTACAAGCTAAACAGAGCTGCCAGAGAAGGGTTGATGGGCCACAGTAGGTGGCTACAGTAGATGGCCACAGATAGGCCACAGATGCTAGATGGAATAGTAGATGGAGCACTGGGCCTGGGTTCAGGAAGACCTGAGCTCAAATCTGTTCTCAGATGCTTGCTAACTGTGTGACCCTAGGCAAGTCACTTGAAAAAAACCACCAACTCTATTTGCCTCAGTTTCCCCATCTGTAAAATGGGATAAAAATAGCCTCTATCTCACCAGGCTATTGTGAAAGATCAAAGGACACAAAACGAGTAAAGGGCTTTGCAAACTTTAAATTGTTATAGAAGCATTAGCTATTATTATCATCATTCCTGTGGCTCAGTCTTCCTGTGCTTTGGCTCCTAATGACATACAAATGAATTCCAGCCTTGAGGGTGGGGTCAACTGGTTGTCAGCCCGTAACAGGATTCTGGAGCTTAATTGAGAGGGAAGCTCCAGATTCCATCAAATCTGTTGGTGATGCCCCCACCACACAGGCCCTCCCCCAGTCCATGGCCAGCCATGGCCAAACACATGCTCCTTTTGGCCAACTCCCACTGTGAAATGCAAGCTTTATCCTCTTTTTTTTTAATTACTCACCAAAGCTTTCAATATATCCCATTAAGTGTCTGTGGGATGGATGCTGTAATTATCCATGGTGGTATGAAAGAGACTGATCAATGGTGTGCTAGAACCAACTCATACCAGAGATGACAATTAAATTTTCAGTGTGAGCATTTTACCCCTCCAAAATAAGCAAAAACTACAAATTAGGACTATGTTATTGTTTCACTACTTGTCTAGACCGGAAGCGTCCATGTTGACTTAGCAGTTGCATGTGCTGCAAAACTTACTAGTTGCCGCCTAACCAAATTAAAATATAATTGGGAAATTTTTAACAAAATAATAAAAATATAATAAAACATAGATAATGTTCATTTCTGATTTTCTAAGTCAATATGCTGCCCTATTTCTATTTGAGTTTGACACCACTGGTCTAGATTTAAGAAAGTGATGAAGAAAATGCTGATAGTATATATTAAATTTAAAAGTGTGACTTGCATAAAAGTTTTTTTCCCCAGAGAGCTGTCTCTGTGAGATGGGTGCTATTGTCATTGTCCCCTTTCCACAGATGGGTAATCTAGATGTCAGAGTGGGGAAAGTGGCTTGCCCATGGTCGCAGAGGGCTGTGTATATATGGCAGAGCAGTGCAAGTTTTTTCAAGAGTTGGGAGTACCATGTAGCCTGGTATGGAAGTATCTATTTAAAACACTGTTTGAAAGTAATTATAGTTCAGTGTTAAATCCAGACGTTTATGGGCAATGATCCAGACTCTGATAATGCTCTAGTTCAGTTAATTGGTTGAGATATTTTGAGATCTGTATTTGTACTATAGGGATTTGTCATTTATTAGTTCCATGAAAGAAAGAAAGCTTCTGATGTATAATTCGAAAAAGCAGTTCATGTCTTGCTAAGTATTTGGAAGGTATTACATTTTCATAGCATAGGAGAGAGAGAGAGAGAGAGAGAGAGAGAGAGAGAGATCCTGGCCCCTGGGCTGCCACCCCCTAGGGTCCATTGACCTTCATGGCCTGCAAGGAGCTCTTTTCCACAGACTTAGACTGCACACATATAAGGCCACCTAGCTCAGGGCCCAGCACAGACTTAAATCAGCAGCAAAAGTGGTAACACTGTGCCCCTCCCTCCAGAAAACTCAGTGCCTGCCCTCCCCTAGCCCTTATCTTTTTCTGTTCCTTTCCCATCATTCCTTCTGCAACCTTCTTCCACTGCTAAAACCCTTATTTATCTTAGATCTTCTTCTCACATTGATAAGATAATTAATAATAATAATAGCTAGTTTTTTTTAGCACTAAGATTCACAAAGTACTTGCAATATTTGCATAGTGCTTAACACAGTCCCAGGCACGTGATTAAATCCTTCCTTCCTTTACAAATATTATCTCATTTTACCCTCATAACAACCCTAGGAGGGAGGTGCTATTATTAATCCTCATTTTACAATTCAGTAAACTGAGGCAGACAGATTTGCCCAAAGCCATACAGTGTGCAAGTGTCTGAGGCCAGGATTTGAAATCAGGTCTTCTTGACTCCAGTCCTAGTGCTCTGGATCATGGGCCACCTAGATCATAGACCCAGAGCCGGAAGAGATCCCAGATTCAACCCCTTCATTCTTTAAAGAGGAAAAATCAGTCCCAACGAAGCTAAATGACTTGCCCAAAGTCACTCTGATAGTAAGCATCACAAGCTGGATTTGAACCCAGGCCCCCTGACTCCAGAACCAGCGCTCTTTTGACTATACCAAGATGCCTTGATGTTCACTGAAACCTAGCTTTCTCCTGAAGATACCACTGTTCTCTGCTCCCACTCTAAGGCTGGCGACTCCTTCTCTCCCACCCCTAAAGCTCAAGACCAGGAGGCAGAGTTTGTAGTCTTTGCTCCTTACTTTCATACCTGCCTTCTGCCAGTATCACTAATCAATCACCACTGGTCCCTCATTCCCAGATCCTTCTCATTGTATCTATGGACCTTCAGGTCAGCCTCCCTCTGCCAGTCTTCTCCCTCCCAGCCCTTTCCCCTGTGGATATCCCGACCTCCCAGTTCCTCAGCTTCCCCCCCTTCCATGACCTCTGTGTTCCATGTACCTCTGTCCCAAGCACACAGGGCGGTGGGCATACCTTAGAACCCTTTCCCCAGCCCACTCCACCCTAACTTGCCTCAATTGCCAAAACTCTTACTTAGGGCTCTAGATTTTCTTCTACAAGTAGCCCAGGTTTAAAGATTTAGGACTAATGGGAGCTTGGTGGTTTTTTCCCTTGTTCTTCAGAGGCAAGAAAGAAAAATACATTCTAAACTAAACAATTCAGGCATTCCAAGAAATAAGGCTGCTTTTCTCATGTGCCTTGTGGAAATCAGTCTTTTTTGTCGGGTTAGGCAAAAAATCCTTTGCCACTTCTCTTTTAGGCAATCCCCCCCCCTCCCGATCTCTTGTGCTGTGGTTTTAGGAGAAAGAGCATGAGATTCTGAGTCAGAAGACAAGTCCTGCATCTGCCACTTAGCTACCTATATGACCTTGGAAACTACCTTCACCTCACTGGGCCTCAGTTTCCCCATGGGTAAAATAAGGGGGTTGGAGCAGATGGCCTCTTAAGCCTTAGATCTATGATCCTGAATGAATTCCTTCACTTTACCAAGCCTCAGTTTCCCTATCTGTAAAATGAGGGGTTTGGACCAGATGGCCTCTACAGTGTTTTCCAGATCTAAACCCTATAATTCCATCTGAGAAACATTTCTTTTTCAAGTACGTGTGATAGGCAAGGCATTGGTAATACATACAGGAGAGGAAGTGGAGTAGTTTATTGTATTTGGAGTCAGAAATACATGGATTCAAATCTAACATCAGATACTGGTTACATGACCCTGGTCAAGCCATTTAACCACTCCGAGCCTCAGTTTCCTCATCTGTAAAATGGTGATACTAATGGAACCATCATATAGGTGAGGTTCAAATGGTATAGTAGATAGAGTGCCAGACCTAGAATCAGGAAGACCTGAGTTCAAATTTGGCCTCAGACACTTACCAACTATGTGACCCTGGACATGTCACTTAACCCTGTTTGCCTCAGTTTCCTCATTTGTAAAATGAACTGGAGAGGGAAATGACAAACCATTCTAGTATCTTTTCCAAATGGGGTCACAAAGAGTCAGACATGATCGAAAAATGACAACAGCCTCTGATTCCAGAGCTAGGCATCTGGCCAGTCACATCTCCAGTTCTTTTAATTGTCTTCCCAGAACCTGGCTGCTGCCAGAGAGGTCCATGGCTTTGATCAGGCAGCAGCTGAGTTATGGAGCTGGATACAGGAAAAGGCCACTGTGCTGGGTCAAGGGGACCATGTCCACAGCCTTTCATCTGTGCAGGCCCTTCAGCGACAGCAGAGGAACCTGGAGGTACGTGAGGGAGCCTCAAATCTGGAAGAGCCATAAAGGAGATTCTCCTTCTCACAGGCCTGAGTTAGCACAACCTTCTGGACTCTGTGACTAGATCTAAAGGAGACAGAGAGAGAGAGAGAGACAGAGACAGAGAGAGGAGAGAGACAGAGAGAGAGAGGAGAGAGAAGAGAGAGACAGAGACAGAGAGAGATAAACAGCAGAGGGGAAAGAGAGGGAAAGGGGAGAGAGGAGAGAGGGAAAGATGGGAAGTCTAGAGTGGAGATATGGAAGAATAGAAGAGGGAGAGAGGGAGAGGGGGAAGGAGTGAGAGAGAGAAAGAGAAACAGAGGAGAAGAGGGGAAAAGGGAAGGAGAGAGTCTAGGGGTGAGGATATGGAAAAATGGGAGGAGAGAGTGAAAAGGAGAGGGGGAAAAGAAAGGGGAGAAGAGAGAGGGGAGGGGGAAAGAAGGGAGGGCAGAAGGAGGACCCCAAGCCAGGGAGCACTAATCCCAGGGGAGTGTGTGGTCTGCTAATGTTCTTTGGTTGCAGCGGGAGCTGGTAGCCATGGAGAAGGAGGTGGGCCGGGTGCAGGCTGAAGCCAGCTGGCTGGGCCGGCTGTACCCAGCCGTTCAGGAAAGCCTGGCCGAGAGACTGTCAGAGGTGCAGGAAGCCTGGAGAGCATTGGACAAAAAGGCCCAGAATCGAGGCCAGTGGCTGCAACAAGCTGAACGTGGCCACATCTTCCTAAGCCGCTGCAGAGAGCTGCTGTGAGTGGGGGCCTGCCCTAGTCATTCCCTACCCTTCCTAGAGGTTCTCTGACTCCAGAGCCGGTGGTCCTTCCAGTGGCCCACCCTGTCTCCTTTGGGAGTATGGCCTTTGTTATGATGATGATCTTCCTGATTCTCTAGGCTCTGACCTAAGACTCTTGCTCTTTCCAATCTGACCCAAGTCTCTCTGCCTCACAGAGGCCTGACCCAAGAGATGCAGAGGTTGGTAACACTGGAAGAACCATTTGGGGACGTGACCCGGGCAGAACGACAGTTACTGCAGCATGAAGGGCTCAAGCAGGACATTGAGGAGCACCGGCTTCTGGTGCAGGACGCCCAGCGAGAAGGAGAGCAGCTGGCAGGCAGCGGCCACTTTATGGCCCAAGAGGTCAGTGCAGGAGAAGAGGTGGAAGCTCAAATCTTGTCCCATATACTTACTAATGCTATGACCTTGGCCAAATCACTTCACCACTCTGTGCCTCAGTTTTCCCATCTGAAGAATGGGGATAAATAATACCCCCTGCCTCATAGGGCATAGATCCTATAAGGATCAGATGAGGTAACATGTAAAGCACTTTGCAAACCTTCTCATCACCATCATCATCATCCAGGTGAAGGAATGGCTCCAAGAACTGGGATGGCAGCTGCAGGAATTGCAGGAAAAGTGGGCGCATCGTCATGGGCTGTACAAAGAGAACTGGGAGCTGCAGACGCTCCGACAGGAGCTAGAAAAGGCCGACGCTTGGCTGAGCTCAAGAGAGGGCCTCCTCCTGGACCCCAACCTCGGGGTGAGTCAGCATCCTGCCCCCAAGCCTCTCCTGCTTCCCCTGGGGCCCTGACTTCTCTAGCTCAGTGGTAGTGCTGGGGCCTCTGCCCAAACAGGACCATGGGGAGGCAAGTAAAGACAGGCTGCCAGTCAAGGAATTTGATTCAACAAAGTAATTCAATAAATATTTATTAAGCCTCTTATGGGCAAGGCAAACCTTTTGCTCCTTTCAAATAAAAAGGGCCAAGGCTAAAAGTTCTCTTAAAAGACTATTTCTCCATAAAGTGGATTTTAGATTGTATCATTTGCCCAATTCTCACCTTCTGTTGCTTATTCAATTAAATATACCCCTTTTCTTATTTTTTAAAAGCACCTACTATGTTCTGGGCACTGAAATTCAAAGACAAAAATGAAACAAGCCCTGTTCTCAAGGAGCTTATATTCAAGGGGGGGGGGTGCAGTATTGAGGACATATATAAATATAAGTATGGTACAGGGTAAATACAGAATATTTGGGGCAGGTGGGGGAGGCAAAAGCTCTGGGAGAGGGAGGAGAATTAGAAGGTCCCATGGAGGAGGGAGCACTTAAGGTTTGAAGGAAACCAGGGATCCTAAGAAGCAGTACTGAGGTGGGAGATGGAATGTTGTATGCTGGTACAGTGAAGGGTGCTGGGAAGACAAAAATGAAAAACAATACAGAGCTTACAGTATGGGAATGGAGCCTACAATGTGTGTATATGTATAATCTGTAGAACATGATGGGAACAAGGAAAACTCACAGAGTGCTGGGAAAATCGGAAGAGGGAGGAGAACATTTTATGCTTGGGGAAAAGTGGGAGGTCAAATCAAGGATGGCTTCATGTAAGAGGCAGCACTTGTATTGAATCTTGGAAGAAAATGAGGAGCAGGCTTGGGAATTCCAGGAAGGCTTAGCCTGGGCAAACTGGTGAGGGTGGAAGGTGAAAGGTCAAGTTTGGGGAAACCAGTTTGGCTGGAACACAGAATGCATAGAGAAGAGTTAACAGAAGAGTAACGATTTATTAAGTGCCTACTGTGTGCCGGGCCCTCTGTTAGGTGCTGGGGATACAAAAATAGACAAAAGGCAGCCCCTGCCCTCAAGGAGCTCACAGTCTAAACGAGGCTGGGAAGATGTAGGTTGGCACAAGGTTGGGCATCTGGGTCTCATTTCAGTCCCGCTTCTTTCCAGAATTCAGTGTCTGATGTAGAGGAGCTACTCAGAAAGCATCAGGACCTTGAGAAGATATTGGCATCTCAGGAAGAGAAGTTTGACCAGCTGCAGAGGAAGACTGAGGCAAGGGGGCAAGAGTTGGAAAGGAGATAACTAGGGCCCAAGGCAGAGTAGAAATGCTCTAGTTACAAGTGTAGGTGGGGAAGGGGTCTATCTATCCTCCTGGGATCATATTGTGACTCAGCATCCCTCCAAGCCCTTGCCTCTTTTTTCTTAATCTTCCATCCTTCAGGGTAGAGGGATCCTTTCTGTTCCCATTCCTACCTGATACTGCCCCCATATCTCACCCATGTTGATTGAATGACGTGCTATTGTAAAGGGGTGGGAGAGCGGGAGGGGAAAACCTCCTGAAATCAGGGGCAAGGTAAAGAAGGGAACCAGAGAGAACCAGGTTTTGTTTTTGTTTTTGGGAGATCGAATTTGGAAGAAGGGAAGGAAACATGGGCAGACTGTCTTGGCTCAGAGCCCACAACCCAGGTCAATGGCCCCATCTTACCCCAGTCTCTGTGCTGGGCCCACAGATTGACCAGAAGCTGCTGGAGCAGGTAGAAGTAGAAGGCTTAAGGTCCAAGACCATGGGAAAGAGAAGTAGACAAGTTCCATCCCTCAAGAAGAGGCCCCCAGAATGCCTGGGGTCAGGAGCAAAATTGGCTGATAGGAGAAACCTGCAGAAAAGGATTCCCTTCCAGCCCTGGACTCCCTTTGCTACCATCTTCTCCCCATTGCAAACAGTCAAGCAGAATGTCCCCCTGCAAGAGAGGACGTCAATTGGGGAACAACACTTGGGGACAAGGGAGACCAATTCTGCTTCCTTCCTATCCCCTGGAACCATATTAGTGAGTAATGACCATGGGACCTGGGGTTTGGGAGACACTGGGGCAATGTGGTGCCATATATTGGAAAGAACAAAGGATTTGGAGTCAGAGGAACTAAGTTTGAATCCCGACTTGGCTATTTACTCCCCATATGACCACCTCTGTGAGTGAATGAATAAATGCACAAATAAGGCAATTATTAAGTGCCTGCTATATGCTAAACATTGGGGTTTTACCAATAGAAAAGGAAGACTGACCCCAGATCTGGTGTTCCAACCCCTCATGTCTCACTGCCAGGGTCCTTTGTTTTTAGGGTCTAAAGGATCCCCCTACCCTGAAGGGGTTAAAAAAACTAAAGGAAAAACAACAGTTACTGCCTTCTGGGAGGCAGGTGAGTCCCAAGAGATGAGATTACTTCTCCTGCCTTTATTCTTCTCTCCTCCCACAGCTATAGGATGAGACTCCTTTGAGTCCTGGGGATGAATGCAGGGTGGGAAGTGAGTGGAATTATCTGGACCAGGTGCAAATGGCTTCCTGCATGTACATAAGCCAGTTTTTTGGGTTTTTGGGGGGGAAGGGGGGCCACTTCCCATGATGCAGCTGCTTCTGCAGGACTGGCTCCCAGCCATAGCCCATCATGGTCTATAAGGAGCAATAGAGCCCCTGACCCAGGGGTGGGGAACTTGAGGCCTCGAGGCCACATGTAGCCCTCTAAGTCCTCAAGTGTGGCTCTTTGATGGAATCTGGAAGACCTAGAGGGCCACTTGTGACCTTGAGGCCTCAGGTTTTCCACCCCTGCCCTAGGCTGTTCTTCAGAATCCCAGGGAAGCAGGGTTCTGCCTTGGGCTGACAGTCATCCCTTTTCCCTGCCATATTGAAGGAGCCCAGAGAGATCCTTTTCCCAAATCACTACAGTTGCTTGAGCAGGAAGAGAAAGTCTAGGGAGGGAGAAGGGAGGAGCAGGGAGAGGAGAGCCATTCCCACCTCCCATGGTCTTTCTCTGCAGCTGGGCGGGAGTCCCTGGAAGAAGTATGACAGGGCATTGCACTGGGACCGCCTGAGGCTAAACCCAGACCAGAGAAAAATGCTTGAGAGACATGGGGCAGAGCCCAGACGATTAGGGAAGGGAGGGGCAAAGGTGGGGTGGCTGGCTGGGGAGAGCCCAAAGAGGGGAGAGGATTCAAAGGTAAGGAAAAGCGGAGAGATGGGAGCATTCCATCTCTCCAAAAGGACCTGCTTTTTGCCTCTTCTCAGGACGTCATTTCCCCAGCCCCTCACAACCTAGCAGGAACCACGTGCAGAAAGCCCAGTGGCTGCCTTGAAAGGGAGACCACTTTCTACTTGAGGTAAGAGCCCCTCGGGCCTTGGGGGAAGAGAGACACAAGATCTCGGGACATGAGAGATAGCGTGACTTCCGAGATGCGAGACACTAAATACAGCTCGCCCTGGAATGGTTGCTTCTTTGGGGGTTCTAAGGGAAAAAGATAAGAGGCTCTGAAGGCTAAGAGGCTCCCATAAAAGGACTGTGAGAAGAAGGAAAAGAAAAAAATTCAAACAGTTAAAAATGATGTCCTGTCTGTGATTGATTTGTTTGCCAATCAGGAGAGAAGCAGTTTCATTTCCTAGATTTTCTTTTTTTTTTTTTTTTTTTTTTTTTGCTTTTTTGGAAGGGGGATGGGGTTAAGTGATATGCCCAAGATCACAAGGCTAGTAAGTGTTAAGTGTCTGAGGCTGAATTTGAACTCAGGTCCTCCTGACTCCAGGGCCGGTGGCTCTATTCACTCTACCTAGCCACCCCTCCTAGATTTGTTTTTAATAGGTAGCCACTCCATATGAAAACCTACAATTTTGGGCAAAGGGAAAAGAAACAGAAGAGAAAAGAAGAAAAGTAACATGATGATGATGATGATGATGATGATGATGATGATGATGAGATTAGCAACTAGTATTTATGTAGCATTCTAAGGTCTGCAAAAGATCTTTGTGCAAATTATCTCATTTAAACTGTACAACTCTGAGAGATAGGTGCTATGACTTGTCCAGGGTCATACAGCTAGTATCTGAGGCAGGATTTTGAAGTGGAGCAGCTAGGTGGCACCATAGTGCACAGAATGCCAGCCTGGAGTCAGGAAGACTCATCTTGAGTTCAAATCTGGCCTCAGACACTTACAAGCTGTGTGACCTTGGACAAGTCACTTAACCCTGTGTGCCTCAGTTTCCTCATCAGTAAAATGAGCTGTAGAAGGAAATGGCAAACCACTCCAGTATCTTTGCCAAGAAAACCCCAAATGAGGTCACTAAGAATCAGATGCCACAGAAACAACAACTTCCTGAATTCAAGTCCAGCCCTCTCTCTCCACAATGCCACCTCGATGCCACAAAAGAATGGGCAAGCAGCAGACAGCCGAAGTGATGGTGGGTGTTACAAATAGCTGCTCCAATTTAAGAGATTAGAAGTGGTGACAGCTGATTACAGAGACGTGATGGTAGAAAGGAAGAAAACCAGCCACACAGACAGATTATGGAACAGCCCCTCAGTCGCAGGGGCAGATGCCTACGTTTCAGAGGCCCTCAAATGAACAATCAACAAGTATTTGCTGCGAGTCTACCATGTGCCAAGCGCTGTTTTAGATGCCGTGGATGCAAAGACCAAAAATGACGTCATCTCTGCTCTCAAAGAACTTAGATTCTTTTGGGGAAAAACAACAGATATATACAATAAGAATATTATACAAAGTAAATGCAAAATACTTATAAATTTATTGTTGTTCGGTCATGTCCAACTCTTTGTGACCCCTGCCATGGACCATACTGTCCATGAGGTTTTCTTGGCAAAGAGACTGGTTTGCCATTTCCTTCTCCAAGCTCATTTTACAGATGAGGAAACTGAGGAAAACAAGGTTAAGTGACTTGCCCAGGGTCACACAGCTAGAAATGATGTCGGATTTGAACTCAGGTCCTCCTGACTCGGGCCCAGTGCTATATCCCACTGAGTTACCAGTTTTGGAGGGAGGGTTATAGCCACTGGGAGATCAGGAAAGGCTCTATGTAGAAGGTGGTGCTTGAGCAGCATTGCAGGAAGAGGATTCTGTGAGCCAAAGGTGAGGAGGGAGGGCATTTCAGGAATGGGGCACAGTCAGTACAAAAGCAGAGAGAGAGGACCAGGAATGCACAGAGCAGAGAAAAGGCCAGTGTGTCCGAATCATAGAGGAGGCGGAGTCACTTACAAAGAGTCTGGGAAGGTGGCTTGGGAGGGCTTTAATTCAAAAGAGGACTTTATCATTGTTCATATGCTTAAAGCTATAATCTCATCTGATTCGATCTTTACACTGGGGGCACAAAGAAAGACAAAAGACAGTCCTAGCCCTTGAGGATCTCACAATCTTAGTGAAAACGATCAACTCCAGCCCCATGCTAACTGAAAAGGCACAATATTGTCATGGCCCAACTCAGCAGACTGATCTGCGTGTGCTCTCTGATGGATGGTCTTGGCGTTTCGAAGCAAGAAGCGGTGCTAGAAAATTAGTTGTAACTAGTGGAATGGAGCCGGGAAATCAGGAAGCTACAAAATGTATTTGTTTTGGAGAGAACTCATTTCTAAGCAGCCTATTCCCTGAACAGTCATGCGATGACTGTGAAATGGATCTTGATTCTGGCAAATCTTGCCTACTAGAAGATGAAGTGAAGCAAGAGCCCCTGTAATAAAACAAAGACAAGCTTATTGTTTTCACATGTGCTGACGGTGAATTCTGACATGGCCAGGGATGTCCCCACAAAATTAATAATAATGATAATAAATAATTTTTAAAAATAATAATCATAAATTAAATAAATAAAACTTTCAGGGATTTGAAAATGTAATTGCCTTCTAAAAGTGTTACACAGTTTGTTGTTGTTCGATTGTTTTTCCTGATCCCATTTGGGGTTTTCTTGGCAAAGATACTGGAGTGGTTGGCCATTTCCTTCTCCAGCTCATTTTTACATATGAGGAAACTGAGGCAAATGAGGTTGTGACTTGTCCAGGGTCACACAGCTAGTACATGTAAGGGCTTTTTCCTATTGCTTTTGTCATCTTTTTGCACATCAACACAAGGATCAGTGAATTACCCTAGATGATTCTCTAGGATACTTCTGGTTTTAAAAGTCTGTAATACGAGCGGCTAGATGGGAGGAGCTGAGTTAAAATCTGGCCTAAGACACTTGACACTTACTAGCTGTGTGACCTTGGGCAAGTCACTTAACCCCAATTGCCCTGCCTTCCCCCCTCCAAAAAAATTTTTTTTAAGTCTGTAATCATATAATTGTGATTGTTTGATCCTCTCCCTGTCTGTGGCACAGTAACAGTTCTGAAATTCCACTTTCAACATCACTGGAAGGACAGACTGGTCTCTCTCTGCAAGTCCTGAGCGGCAGTGCTGGTAGGTTCCATGGGAAAGACGGGGCAAAGGAAGCTGGGACACTGAATCCCTAGGTTTTACTCTCTGCGGTCTGCCCAGCTCTCAATCACTCATATATGTATCGTACTTTATTTACTTAATTTTACTTTTTTTTAAAGCCCCTATCTTTCCATTTTCTCTCTGAACCTCATGATTACCCTGTGAGGGAGATAGCGATTATCTCCATTTCATGGAAGAGCTTGGGAGGGAGCCCCAGAGAAGCTGAAGAGCTTGTCCAAGGTCACAGCGCCTGCTAATGGTGGAAGTGGGATAAGAGCCCAGACCTCCCAACTGGCTTTCTACTCTTCCCACCACATGATAGCTATGTCCTGGGATCTTCTCCCAGACTTTGTCCTGTTATGATCCTCGGGGTCCTTTTGTTTCTACTTTCTCTTTTGGAAATTTACTCATATAGATGCTATTATTCTAGGAATTCCCTTTCCCAGAATGATAGTTGGGAATTCCAACAATTGGGAGTAGGGAGGGGCAGAAATCCTGGTAGACCCCCAAAATACATTGCAATCACTGCTAATCTTGGGTGTCTACCAGTGACACAGGTCTCCTGACAATCTGAGAAAGCCTGTTTTGGTTGGGTGTGGTCACGTAGTGGTGGCCTGTCCCAGAAGAAAAGTATAACAATTACTGTCACAGGGCCCTTGTGGGAAGAGGGGGGAAGAGATGTTGGCTTAGCCTCCAGACAGGAAAGAGGCATACTTTCTTCCCCAGAATAACATGGGGGTGGGGGTGGGATGGGGGGGGGCAGCCCTACCTGTCTATCATAGTCCTCCACACCTCATCCACTGGCCTTATTATCCACGGACAAGCTGTGACAAAGTCCCAGTGGCCCCATGCTAGTTACGGTTCTGCCCTTTCTTGCTTCAGCTACATCTGAAAATCTCCTGGATTTTAATTTTTGTTGTTTTGTTTTTGCCTCTGAGAATCTCCCATAGCTTCAGTCCCTCTAGAACAGGGGTTCTTTTTATGTATTTATTGATATTTTCTGTTTCTTACATAGGTAGGTATCCCTCACCTCCTCCCCCACAAAGAGCCATCCTATATGATAAATAGTATTTTTTAGAGAAGAAGAAAATTTAGCACAACTAATCAATATTGAAAAAGTCCAAAAACTTGTACACCATGTAACACCTATAGACCTCCTGCGTCTCATGAAGGGGGGTGGTTTGGGAGAGTCTTCTCACATCTCTTCATTCAAGTCCTGCTTGATCTTTACAATTTTATTGTTCATTTTTTATTTTTTGGTGTATGATTGTTCTTTCCATTTACATTGTTTAGTTATTATGTATATTGTTTTCTTGGATCTGCTTACTTCCCTCTGCATCAGTGCATATAGATCTTTCCATGCTTCTCTGCATTCATCATACATCATTTATTTTTTTTTTTAAGCAACTGGGGTTAAGTAACTTGCTCAAGGTTACACAGCCAGTTTTTTTGTGTGGGTGTTAAGTATCTGAGGCCAAAGTGATCCTGGGTCCTCCCAACTCTGGCCGGCACTCTTACTCACTTTGCCACCTGGCCACCCCTATACATCATTTCCTTTTTTTTTTTTAAAGCAATCAGGGTTAAGTAACTTGCTCAAGGTTACACGGCCAGTTATTTCTGGGTGTGGTGCTGAGTATCTGAACCCAGATTTGATCCAGGTCGTCCCGACACTAGAGCCGGTGTCTTACTCGCTGAGCCACCTGGCCGCCCCTAAGCAATTTGGGTTAAGTAACTTGCTCAAGGTTACACGGCCAGGTAACTTTGTGGGTGGGTGCTAAGTGTCTGAGCCCGGGATTCGATCTCCAGGTCGTCCCAACACTGGAGCCGGTGCTCTTACTCACTGTGCTACCTGGCCACCCCTATACATCATTTCTTACAGCACAGTGATATTCCATTAAGTTCATGTACCACAATTTGTTTAACCATTTCCCAATCAATGAGCTTTGTTTACAATTCCTAGCTATCACAAGAAGTGCTACTATAAATATTTTGGAATATATAGGGACTTTTCTTTATCAATGACTTCCTTGGTAATGGAATTTCTGGATCAAAGGATATAGACACTTTATTTGTATAATTCTAAATTACTTTCCAAAATGGTCATAGCATTTCACAGCTTCACCAACAATGTAATAGTGTGCCTATCTTCCTTCAACCTCTTCAACATTGACTGTTGTTACTTTTTGTCATTTTTGACAATTTTCAGGGTGTGAGGTAAAACCTCAGGGTTGTTTTGATTTGCATTTATCATGTTATTAGTGATTTGAACCATTTTTTCATATGGTTTTGAATACTTTGAAATTCTTTGTTCATTTCCTTTGTCCACGTAACTAATGGAGAATGGCTAAGGAGAGGGGTTCTTAAAGCTTTTTTGTGTCATTAGACCCTTTCTCAGAATAATGTTTTTAAATAATTGAAGGAAATTCAAAATTTCAGTTAGAGGTTAGTGAAAATAAAGATGCAATTTTTTACCCATCTGAGTTTTCAGAAGCCTATAATCTATCTACAGACCCCTTGGGGGGTCCATGGACCCCATATTAAGAACCTTAATCTAGGATAATTACTGCCTTGGTTCCTATAGAATCACCTTCAGTTTGGATCTCCTGAGCTCAGGCTTTCATAGAATTCTTCTTTTAATGGCAAAGCATAGAAAACCCACAGCCCTAGACACAATGTTAGGCACATCAGAAAAGGTCAGTAAATAATTACTGCTTGAAAAACTCCATCCAGACACTTTAAATCTTGGAGGAGAGCATGAAGCCAAGAAAGGGAGGCCTTTCTGGAGAAGACTCAGCCACCAAACCAGGGCCTGACTTCTGATCTGATCTTATCCCGTAGCACTTCCTGAGGCCCAAGGATTAAGCCTAGAACCCAGAACCAGACCTCTCAGCTCTTTGAGTGGGAACCCTGCTGAGAAACTGCCCAGCAAGATCATGCTACCCAGGTAGGGGACCGGGGTAAGGAGTGTGTGTTCTAGTTAATGGAAGAGATGCTATTCTCTAAATTTAATCAGCTTTTTAGGAGATGATCTCCGTGTCTCTGAATGTCCTCAGATGCCTTAGGAGATAGATCTTGGGACAGGCCTCTTAGCCCTCAAACTCAGCACTGCCCTGTTTCCTCCAGTGCCAATGGCCAAATGTGGACCACGAGAGACAGCCTGATGATTCTGTGTCACAGCTTCCTGGGCTCCCCTAGATCCTGCCTGTGCACTCTCTCATCACGCACATGCCCTGTCCCAGATCGGCCCATCTCCTGCCCCACGCTGAGAGAAAGGATGTTGTATGTTCACAGGAGGATGCCTTCCTTTAAGCTGCAGAGGAAGACTGGCCTTTCAGAGAGAGCGACCCAAGACTTCACACGGCCCCCAGCTCCTGGCCATGTAATTGGTAAGGGGCATCCTGTGTGTCTCCTTCCATATGCAGTGAATAATTTTCCAAACGACATTTCTAGAATAAGGCAGGGGTGAGGCTATCTAAATCTATTCCTTACAATTCTAATCTTTCCTCCTATTTTCCCCTTTACTTATACAGACCATATTTGCTCTCCTTTCCCACATCTGGCCTTGACTTTCCTCTCTGTCTTATACCTCTCCTTCATCTTTGGCTAGCCCAAACTTTCAGGTCCTCTCTACTTAGGGAAGAAAGGAACCCCACTCTCTCTGTCACAGTTAAGAGCTAGGAAGCCAAAGTTAGGTGACTCCTGCAAAATGCCCTTGTATTTATCCACCGTCTCCTCGCCAATAATCCTTTGAAGTCAAGAGAGACTTGATCAAGAGACTGGCATGTCTGTCTATTGAGGGCCAAAAGGGCAGGAAGAACAAGCTTGAGCCCATGACTTTCTGAAATGATAATCATAATAACTAGCATTTACATAAGGTTTTAAAGTTTGCAAAGCAGAATTACTAAAGCTCGTTCCAGCCATCCCACTTTGGCCCTGAACCTGTGCTGAAGCTATTGCTGTGGAATGTGAACTTTGAGGCTCAGAAACCTCATGGGGATGGGAGGCCATCCTGTGGTCCTGGGCACAGACGACCATCGTTCTGCTGATTTATCCTCTCTTACAGACTTTGCTCCTTTCCCTTCATGTTCTTCTCTCCCTTGCTTAGTCTCCCCCCCACCCCCACTCGTACTGCAAGGTCTACTTGGGCCCTACATGGGTATGTGATTAGGGCCTACATGGGGAGGTGGGAGTACTTACAGTGAGATGGGAACATATGTGATCCAGGGGGAACAAGGACACACAGGAATGAATGGACTACAGTCCCATAATATGCCAAACTAGAGGCATTATTCTCATGGACACAGCAGTCTTACATGTAGATAGTTTATTCTCCAAGCTGTCTACGCTACTGCCTAGTGCTGTCTATACCATTGCCTAGCCTAGAACTCTGTCCCTGGGCAGAGAGGTGCCAGCTCTGGGACTCCCTTCAGTCTCATGGTCCCTCTCATATATAATTTAATAATAATAACAGGGGAAGTAGCCTGTTGAATTGTCTGAAGATCTGGCCTTGGAATCACAAAGACCTGCGTCCAAGTCTCCTCTGACATAGACCTGGAAGATGAGCAAATAAATTTAGCTCTCTGGGCCCTAGGCAGAGCTATAATTCATACCCTTATCGCCAGAGGCCATTTCCTTACCAGGAATTCTCCATCCCAGTGAAATTACAGGTCTCGACCTGCTAGGAGTAGTTGACATTTTACCTAGTGTTTAATATTTACACATTGCTTTACGTACAAATTTGAGCCTCACAGAAACCCCAAAGGTAAATAGGACAAGAATGGTTATCTCAGTTTTGGTGGCACAGTGTTCAATAGCTTTCAGTTGTGTCTGACTCTTTGTGACTCCATTTGGGGTTTTCTTGGCAAAGCTCCTGGAGTGATTTGCCATTTCCTTCTCTAGCCCATTTTACAGATATGGAAACTGAGGTAAGCAGGGTTATATGACTTGCCCCAGGGTCACATAGCTAGTAAGTGTCTGAGGTCAGTTTTGAACTTGGGCCCTCTGGACTCCAAGGCCCTGGGCTCTAACCATTGAATCACCTAGCTGCCCCTCTTATCTCGGTTTTACAGATGTGCAAACCTAAGCACAGGTTCCACTCTGTCCACGGTGAGTGACTTGCCTGTGATCACACAGCAAGCTGTAAGTGTCAAAGGCATGGGTCAAATCCAGACTTCAAGTCCAGTGTTGTTTCCACTTTGACACATTGTCTCTGTGTGTAGAACAGTCAGTCAACAAGCATTTAAAAACAAAATTAGAGAGATGGTAGCAAGGTGAGTCACAGGGCCCTCCTTGTAAAGTAGGCGATGCAGTGAACCGAATGCTAGACCTGAAGTCAGAAAGACATGGGGTCAATGTGACTTCTGACTTCCCAGCCACCCTGGGCAAGGCATTTAACCCATCTCCCTCAGTTTCCCCATTTGTAAAACATCACCTACCTCCAAAGGGTTGTGAAAATGAGATATTTGTGAAGTACTTTGCAAACCATAAAACACTAGATAAATGCTAGTTGTTATCACCATAGTGTGTTTTGTTGTTGTTATAATCTTGGTCATTCCTGAAGACCACTTGCCTGTTCTTAACAATTCTTGTAAAAAGGGAGGGGGACCAGAGTTGTAGAGAAGGCCAGAGAGTTAAAAAGTTTGGGGAAAGAAAAAAAAACCAAACCAAGCAACCAGGCCCACCAGACTCCCTGTTCTCTTACAGGCCCTGGGACCTCGGATGAGACAGCGAGGGCTCCCAGCCTCGACACGGGGGAAAAGAAGAAGTTCTAGAAAGACCTTCTGGAGAAACTGTTCCGGAAGGAGTGGACCCGAGGAGTGAGAAGGGCCTTGGGCTCTGCTTCTCCAGAGCACAGTCCTACACCCCAGCCCCAGAGATTTTCTCAAAACTTGAAGAAACCCCAGCAAATATCCCCTTTTATCCTCACAAGGTTCTGTGACTCATACTGCAAATGGCTTAATAAGATAGAGCAGAGAAGGGGTAAGGACAGTGACAAGGTTGTTTCCCGCTGAAATTAAGCTGCTTCTGTTGCCCTTCTTTTGGCTTAATCAGTCCATGGCAGCGCTGTCTCCAGGCCTCATGGTTAAGACAGTGTGGCACAGTGGAAAGAGCCTTGGAGCCTAAGGTCCCAAATCCTGCCTCTGATGCTTACTACCTGTGTGACCTTGGGCAAGTCACAGCCTCCCTGGGTCTCAGTTTCTTCATCTGTAAAATGAGGGGATTGGACTAACCTCAGAAGTTGCCTTCCAATTTTAGATTGATGAAATTATGACCTGGATTCAAATCTTGCCTCTGACACTCCCTGTGTGACCTCAGGCAAGTCATACATCCCTAGGCCTCAGTTTCCTTATCTCTAAAATGAGGTGGTTAGAGTAGATGATCCAGTGGTCCCTTCCAGATTTAAACTGATGACCTTATGATCCTAGGACCTGGATTCAAATCCTGTCTTTGCCACTTACTATCTGTATGACCTTGGGAAAGTTGCTTAAACTCCCTGGGCCTTAGTTTCCTTATTTTTAAAATGAGGCATCAGACCAAATGGTTTCCGTGGTCCCTTCCAGCTCTAGACTGATGACCCCTGAAGTGGAAGAGCAGTAGGAGTCAGAAGGCCTAGCTTCTAGTCGTGGCTCGACCAGTTACTGCCTGTGTAGTCCTGGATGTCACCTACATCTCCTGAACCTGCTTATCTACAGAATGAAAGGATCAGCCCAGATGATCGTTAAGGTCCCTTCCAGATCTAAAATCCCCTGATTCTTTCTTGAGTGAAAGGAAGTGACTCTTTGGTTGTTTTCTCTGACCATGGTAAATCACTCAGGATTGGACAGGAAGGTCATGGATGATGGAGGGGACTCTTAACAGAATGAGAAAAAAGACCTAGGAGGAAGACAATGGAGAAAAAACCCAAAGGGACCCCAATTCAGAGGCATATGAGGGTCAAGGAAAGGTAGAAAAAAAGACCCCTGAGCATTTGGAGAGAGACATGTGCGGCAATCAGTGCTACCCTAGGAAGACCCTAGAAAGCATCTCCAGGGATTGTGAAGCCCTGGAGAAGCAGGGGAATGAAGGATGTGGAGGCACAGCTGGCATTTCCATCACTGTTGCCAGCTGAAGGTAGGGATCTTAAAAGGGCGCAGAGCATGTAGGAAGTGACCAGCAGGTTAAGGAGCTGGTATCAAAGATGTCATTTTCTGGACCGTCACATAAAAGAAGGGCAGGTTCTTGGCTAGAAATAATATACACAGAATGAAAGAATCTATGTGACAGGAGGGAAAAAAGGGTCCAGGCAGAGTAGTCAAACCAGACACTCTAGAGGAGGCAAGACACAGGGTGGAGGGGAACAGGAAGAAGCACTCAGGAATTAGCAGGAAACAAGAATGAGGAAGAGGGGCAGATGCCATGCACATGCACGAAATATGTGTCATGAGCCTAACATGAGAGGTAAACACAATCCATAGAGATCATTAAGTCTTCATGAGGGATGTGATTCATGACTGGGATATTGCAATGGAAGGATATGCCTCATTCAAAAGCACAGATCTGACATAAAGGTCAATGGGGTAGCATTGAACATCGAGATATTCACCTGTGTGGAAATCCCGATGAGAGAGGCAAGGGACAAAGCATTTTACTGTGACTCGAAGGAGGAAGGTGAATCAAAAGTACTGTCATAGTATACCATGCATCATCAGGCCAGCTGATGGAATCAGCTGATGGCATCCTCACAGACTACAAAGGTGGCATGGAAGCAGGGTTAGATTTGTGACAGGAAACGTTTAACAAATCAGATATCTGCTAAAAGCAGATCAGCTGGTAAATTCTCAATTTACCTAATTGAGAATTTCATCTTCCAGAAGATGGAAGAAACAACAAGGAAGGCCCATGGCTAGTCTTGCCCTGAGTTCTTTTTCTTTTTAAGTTTTTTTTTTTTAATTAACAATTATTTATTCTCTCTTTCATACCCTTTGTCCCTGCAATGGGAAAAAAAAGAAGAAAAATAAAATCCTTGTAATAACTATGCATAGTCAAGCAAAACAAATTCCCATATTGGGGGCTTTGTTCTGACTAACAAAGGGGAAATAGTGAAGTAGGAATGAAGGAAGCCTTGAGAGTGCTCTTAGTTTGTGATGACAGACAAGGAGGGGCATCCCCAGCATTGTGAGAAGTACACGTAAGACCACAGGAAGGTAGTACTGTGAAAGGCTAGGGAGGATCCAAGGCTGAAAGGCAATTACAAGGGAAGGTTGGTCAAAAGGAATGGTAGACTCCAAAGACTGATATATTAGTTGTATGGTCAAAACTGATTTTGAAAAGAAAAAAAGGAGGTGTTCAGCAAGAATTACATGACTAACACAGAGATCACCAATGAACTCAGATTTAAAACCTACAAATAAAAGAGATAGAAACATAGGCAAGTATCTACAGACACCAAACAGGGAATGACAATAGCATGAGGAAATTGTCTTCTGTTTCTTCTTTCACAACATGACCAATGTGGAAATATGTTTACATGATTGCACATGTATAACCTATCTCAGATTGCTTGCCATCTTGAGGAAGGGGGATGGAAGGGAAGGAGAAAAAAATTTGAAACTCAAAATCTTATAAAAAATGAATGTTGAAAACTATACATATAATTGGAAAAAAATAAAATACTATTTACAAAAAACAAACAAACAAAAAGAATAGTATGAGGAAAGGTAAAGACCTACACATGCTAAAGCTTTTGGTAAACAGGAGGGCACTTTTAGCTAAGAGGAAATAAGAGGAAGATCCAAGAAGGAATAAGACCCCCACTTGGTGTGAGTGGGAAGATAAACGATGGCAAGGAAGCAGAATCCCTCGACTCCTTTTTTGGTTTCCATTTTCTCTACTAAGAACTTTTTTCAGAATGCGATGGAGAGAACAAAATTCTCTACGGAGGAATTAGAAACCATGGTGTGATTGTTTTCCAGTCATTCAGTCATGTTTGACTCTGTGACCTCAAGGACACCCACGGAACCTATAAGGAAGAGCTATGGTGAGTCCCTACCTGCTCCTAATGAGTTCGGGTGCTCAGCTTGGATGTCCTGCATCCTAGGCTACTGAAAGAACTCGTTGGTGTGGTTGTTGATGAAATGTCCTGACTTTCAAAAAAATGGAAAACATTGGATACTTCAAACCATGTCACAGGACTCAGAGGTCAAGGGGGCCTCAGCAATCATCTAGCACAATTCCTTTGTTTTACAGATGAGGCAGCTGGACCCAGAGAAGTGGCTGCCAGAGGTAGTAGAACAGGAAAGCCAGGCTTTGGTGAGGTCCCATGACTTCAAGGTCAGCACCCATTCCACCGTCCCAAGCTAATAAAAGCTGATCCAGTGTTTCACACGCCTTCTCATTTGGTGCTGACAATGACCACCGAAGACCACAGGGATTTTACTCCCCATTCTACCAGCTCCTGGCTGATGACCTTGACATTCATTAATTCTTAGTTTAAAAAGGAAAAAAAAAACAAAAAGCTTAAAACAGATTGTTAAAACAGTCATTTGTAAGTATTTTGAAAGGGAGGAGCCAGCATGGATTCATCATCCAGGAGAGATCATTCTACCCACACTAATCTAATTTCTTTTTTAACAGGCGGCAAGACTAGTAAATCAAGAGTAATAATAGCTAGAATGCACAGTATGCTATGTGCCAAACACTACCAAGCACTTTACAATTGCTATCGCATAACAACCCAGGGAGGTAAGTACTATTATTATCCCCATTTTATAGATGAGGAAACTGAGACAAACAGGGCTAAGTGACTTATTCAGGATCACACAGTTCGTAACTGTCTGAGGCTGGATTTGAACTCAGGTCCTCCTGACTCCAGGCACAGTGCTCTATCAATGTCTTCTACTACGACGACCCTATGCCTCTGTCTTTACCGCCATCCTAGTTGGGTCTTCAAGTTTTCTGTGACTGGGATGAAAGCTTAGATAGCACGTTCTCTGAATTTGTGACAAAATTGGAGAGAAGGAATCCATTGGATGATAGAACCAGTGTGCCCCTAGATCTCAACAGATCATAGAATCCAGAGGTAGAGATAGACAGTACCTTGGGGACCATTTCCTTTCATTTTACAGCTGAGGAAACTGAGGCCCCAAAGAGGTGAAATCATTTGCCCACTATCACATGGTAAGTGTCTGAGGTAGGATTTGAACCCAGGTTTTCTGATTCTAAAACTAGATTTCTTTTCCATTGCATCATGGTTAGAAATAAATATAAAATCTTACACTTGAACTAAAAATGGTGAACTGCACAAGAATGAGTGGGGGAAAGAGTTCATGTGGGAAAAGCTTTGGCTTTTTTGTGGTTTTGTTTAACGATTTTCAGGGAATGTGCTTGGTGAAGGGTATTGTTTGGGTATTTGTTGGAAAGTATCTGTTGTGTCCAAACAAAACATCAATTTAAAAAAAAAAAACCAAAGCATACAGGTCTTTGTGGCTCACAAACTCAATACGAATCAGCAGCCAAGTCAAAAAAGTCACTCGTTCAGTTTTAGGAGAAGGATGGTGTCCAGAGTGAGGGTGTTGCAAGCCTTGCTGTACATGGTCACCGCACATCTAGAGGACCACATGCAGTCCAGCTGCCACATTTTAGAAGGGACATGGATGAACTGGAGAGAGTCCAGGAGGAGGTGGCCAGCCTGGTGAGGAACCTTGAGATGGAGGGCCCTCCCAAAGAAAGATGGATTGAAAAAATGAAGGAAATGGAGAAGATGAGACTTAGGGGGGAGGAAGAGAGGGGAGGCAGGATGTGTCAGCTTCAGATTATTGGAAGGTCTGTGGAAAAGAGAGCAAACTTACCTTGTTTGGCCTAAGAATTGCAAAACTAGCACTAATGGTGGAAGGGTGAGGAAGGCAAGGGGAATCCTTCCCAAGACCTGGAGCAACCTAAAAACAGAAAGGGCTGCCCAGAGTGGTGGCAGCACCAGCGTCATGGGAGATCTCCAGGTGGAAGCTAGAGGACCATTAGTCGAGAATGTACCAGCGGAAAGAAGATTAGATTTGGCATCAGAGAACTTGGATTCGAATCCTGGCTGGAAATTTACTTTTTGTGTGACTTTGAACAAGATGATCCCGGTAATTACCTTCCCTGGGCTCCAGACTCCTCATGCAAACCAGCTGACCCCATGGGCCCTCCAGTCATAAATACTGTGATATATAGATGGCTGTCATAGAGTAGACTCATTCAACAGGGTGAGCACCAGATGACCTCTGACACCATGAAATCCTAATCTTAAAAGCTAGAAGAGATCTTGGAGATCATTCCATCCAAGCCCTCATTTTACAGCTGAGGAAACTGGAACACAAGGAGGTAAGCAATTTGCCCAAGAAGACAACATGGCAGGGGGCAGGACTTGGCCTGAGATCAGAGAGCCATAGATCTAGGTCCAGAAGGGACTTTAGAAGCACGAAGTCCAACCCCTTCATTCTATAAATAAGAAAAATGGAGCCTAGAAAGCTTAAGTGATTTACCCCAAAAGACACAAGTAACAAATGGCAGATCCAGATTTGAACCCAGAACCTCTGACTGTTTTCTCCCCATTATACCAATCCCATCCAATTCTAAGATCTTATACCATGGCCATTACTTCCTGTATATCTCCTTGCTTAAGACTAGCCAACATCCTAGGAACAGACTTCCCAGGGTGTAAAGTCCCCTTCCTAATACTTATTCCTACTCCCTTGCCACTATCAGTGACCCCTGCACCACCACATCCTCAGTGGAAAAGGGCAGCACTGAGTTCTAGGCTGAAGTGAATATAAACCACAAACCCAGTAATCTTTTTTTTTTTGCTTTTTGGAGGGGGGGGGCAGGGAAATTGGGGCTAAGTGACTTGCCCAAAGTCACACAGCTAGTAAGTGTCAAGTGTCTGAGGCTAGATTTGAACTCAGTCCTCCTGACTCCAGGGCTGGTGCTCTATTCACTGCGCCACCTAACCTAGTAATCTTTACAGAAAAATGTGATCATTTTTAGGTAGCTAAGAAGAAAATGGTTATACTATATAGTCTTTATCATGGGATACTAGAAATCATAGGTCTGTGCTCTGTCTTAGCACCAATGAAAATTAACAGGATACATGCTTTGGGGCTTTGATTTCTTATATCAGATATAGTCCACCCATTTAAAGGAACCAATCTGTGTTCCAACCACTTTCCTCTCATCCTTCCTCTCCTCTTATCTCTCCATCCCTGGCCCCCTTCCCTACCACATGCATGCACACACATACATATGTATGCACAAACACACACAGACACTTTCCAGATGACTTCCCACCTCCCACCAGTGAGTGCTAGGGCTGTCTGACTTGGCATTCCATGTGCCGCAACAGAGAAAACAGGGACCCAAGGCTCCTGCCCTCTCCAAGCAAGAGCACATGAAAATAGCACAGGTTGCATGGCTGCATTGGGGTGGCTGTCTTTTCTTTTCCCTGGTGGTCCAAACAGATATTTTTGATAAGGCTCATTCCCCAAGTCTTCATTTCTGTGGCACCTTCCCTGGGATTCTACAGAACTTCTTGCTGAAAGTGGCAATGGATTCAGAAGCAAGCTGAAGTGAACATTCCCAAGGTTTGGCCACAGGTGTGGAAGAGCCAAGAAGGCCTCAACTAGAAGGAATGTGGACACCCGAGGAACTGACTCAGACCCTCCATCCTTGAAATTCTGGAGTGCATGAAGAAGTCTGCATGTTGAGGGAGGCCCAGGGGTAGGGTGGCAGACCAACGCCAGCGGCCCCGGTCACTGGGTGGCAGTGGTCCATTTCTCCCGCTGACTGGCTGATTTCCCCATCACTGCTGCCCCTGGTGATTCCGCTGTCTCTTGCGCTGCACGGCCTCCCCAAGGGCCTGGAGGAGCCGCTCTTGATTGTTGCAGATGTTATACCGGGTGAGGCTGAGTAGTTTGTCCACATCTTCCTCACTGTATGTCACCTTCGTGTAATGATAAGGGGAACCAGAAGAAGTCAAGTTCACCTCCCCAGCTGCCAGTTCCTCAGGCTTCCGCTGGACTCCTGCAGGGAAGGGACGCCATGATTAGCACAGGAGAAGAGCATTGCAAAGAAAGGGATCACAAGAAGGGGAAACGGGGAATCGAGTGTGTAGGGAAAAGGGTGGAAAAGGAAGAAATGCCAAGGACTAGGGGAAGACAGGAGAAAGGCACCAAAAGTGAAGGTGTTGGGACAGTGGGCAGGTGTTAACAAAGATGAAAGGTTTGAAGAAGGTGAAGGATAGTCTCACCAGGAGCTGAGTACTGACGAAAGGAGTCATTGACCAAGGGGAAATGGAGCACAACGGGGGCAGCTAGAGACTCCGGGTCAGCAAATCTGTGGCATTCCTGGGGCAGCTCCTTCTCCTCTGGACTTGCAGTGATGGGGGGGAATGGGATTCCCTGCTGCTGACAGTACCGGCCCACCAATTCCAACTGCTGTAATTGTAAAGCAAGTCCAAAGTCAGGTGTAATGCATGATTTACAAAACCTTGGCAAGGCCATGATTGGGACAAGCTGACCATGCTTCATGTGCTAAATGCAAACTCAGATAAAACCAAAATCCAGACTGAGGAGGTCAGGCCACGTCAGCTAGTTTTAAAAAGTAAAAAGAGTCTTAAGTTTTATTTGGGGATGTTTTAAAATTGACCACCCCACAAGTAGAAACCCTGTGAGTCTAAATTGACTCAGATTATCAGAGCTAGAAGAGTCCTTTGTTGTTCAGGTTTTGGTCATATCTACATTTGGGGGTTTCTTGGCAAACATAC
This sequence comes from Petaurus breviceps papuanus, assembly GCF_028583685.1. Taxonomy (NCBI): domain Eukaryota; kingdom Metazoa; phylum Chordata; class Mammalia; order Diprotodontia; family Petauridae; genus Petaurus; species Petaurus breviceps. The sequence goes on along the minus strand of NW_027186492.1, from coordinate 4,695,803 downwards.
TGAAGTGGTCTGCCATTCCCTTCTCCAGTTCATTTTGCAGATGGGGAAACAGAGGCAAAGTTGAGTGACTTGTTCAGGGTCACATAGTAAGTGTCTGAGGTCAGATTTGAACTCAGGAAGATGACTTTTTCTGATTCCAGGCCCAGCACTCAATCCACTGTGTCACCTAGCTGCCTGAAAAAGACCTTTGGAATCAATTTAGTCCAATGTAATCATTTTAAAAACAAGGGGACTGAGGGCCAGAGAGGCAGTGACTTGTGCAAAGTCACACAATGCATAAGCAGAAGAACCAGACTTCGAAGATGGATCCCCTGACTTATTCTTTCCTCTACACCACAATGGTAATCACGAAATTATGAGCATCTTCCTAATACTGATGCTGGTACATTGAAAACTGTAAAGGGGCCCAGAGGATATAGTCAGTCAATCAATAAACATTCACACAACACCTATTATATTCCAGGCACTTGTGCTAAGTGCTGGGCATACAAAGAAAGACTCTTAAGGAGCTTGCTGTCTAATGGAGGAAACTACAGGCAAACAAGTGTGTACAAGCAAGCTGTATCCAGGATAAACTGGAGATGATCGACAGAGGGAAGGCACTAGAATGAAGGGGGATAGGAAAGGCTGCCTGTAGGGGGATTTCAGTAGGGACTGAACAATGCCAGGAGGCAGAGCTGAGGAGGGAGAGAGTTCCAATGAGCAGTCTAGGTCCTTGCTGGGCACCATGACTGCTAGAGGGGCCAGGATTGTTGTTGCCTGTCCTTAATTCTCAAAGAGGACCATGACATCAGGGAGGTGATGCCATGACATGCAGTTGAACTGGATTTAAGTGAGGAAAGCTGTGCAAAGTCACCAGCCTCACTTTCCCCTCCAGAGCCATCTGGGTCCAGTGGCCAGATATAGATAAGGATGTCTACAGTTGGTCCCGGGATACAGTGGGAGACTTTAGCCCTTTTAAGCTTTTCCAGGCCTCAGTTTGTCTGAGGCAACACCCATTCAGTGATTAAGGCTAGGTAAGAAGAAATGAAGCAAAGAATGATCTCTTCTTTTACCTAGTCAAAAAAAAAAAATCTGTCTAGGAGGGGAAGACCCTGGAAGGGTTTCTGGCAGAAACAATTGCTATTTACACTCACTCTGAGCCATTGGAGCCCAAACAATGACCAAATGAGGCTTGGGCTGGGATCTACTGTTGGCCAATCAATGAGAGCCAGAGTGATTTGGGTTAACAGCATGGTCCTTAAGAAAGAAATCTAGCCTGTAAACCCCAAGATATCTTGTGAGGTTTTAGCAATCAAAATTTATATTCCTTTGGGTAGAACACCCGCAGGTAAGTGTATGATTCCCTGTGAGGACAAAGGGAGAAGAGGGATGGAGTGAAGGGAAGGAAAGAGAAGGAAGGAGGAAAAAAAAAGGGTAAGGAGGGAGGGAGCTGCATTGTCCAACTGGAACTGGACAGTTGGGTTCCCAGTGGTAACCATGAAGTCTTGAAAGTAAATACCAAGAAATTACTAGAACATATTCTTCTCCTCTCCCCATGAGAATTAGACTAGTCTTTAAAAAAATGTTTTTGTTCAGACTAGTGATCTTATCTGCTTAGGGAACATCCTTCATTGATGCTTATCAGCAGCTCTTAGGCAATTTATAGTCTTAGGAGCTGCCAGTGGCACTGAGGCATTAAAATGACTTGAAGGTGATCACACCAACCAGCAGGTCTCAGAGGTAACACTAGAACCCACATCTTTCTAGGTCCCATCCACTAGGCCATGCCGACTCTGTAGATAGGGCGTAAAGTAGTGAAGTTTATTCCCATGCATTTTTATGTGCCCTGAGTGAGCAGACCAGTGCCTTTCCAAGTCCAGCCACAGCTATCGCCAAGGGCAACCTCAGCCAAGGTGGGGATGCTGGGTAAAGGGTGCAACATCTGATCCCACCAGCTGATTTTCTTAGCCCTGTGAGGAGCAGGGAGATATAGTATGGTTATATATATATAGCTGTGCCAGTAGGTGGCACAGTGAATAGAGGGCTGGACTTGGAGTCTGACAGACTTGAGTTCAAATTCTACCTCAGACACTGAAATAGCTGTGGGACCCTGGACAATTCACTTTCAGCCTCAGTTTCCTCATCTGTAAAATGGGGGTAATAATAGTACCTACCTCACAGGATTAATGGTGAAGATACTTTGCAAACCTTAAAGTGCTATGTAAATGACAGACATTATTATTACTGTTGTTATTAGGTTCCCAGGCCTTGTCTCCCAGACTTTTTCTTCCCAGGATCCCATTCCTCCAATCAGTCCAGTCCCACTGAGTGTGATGAGGCCTGGCTCTTTCATCTCTAACCTGAAAGGGCCCCTGGAGGTTGTAGTCTAATGACAGGATAAGGTCCACTTGGCGGGTAGGCATTAGCAGAGGAGGGCAGCTGGTGTTGATGAAGTAACCGACGTCCAACAGGCAGAGGTATGGCTCCATAGGCGTCAGCTGGTAAGGATACCCATCCAGCTTGGTGCCTGGGATAGAGAGCAGAGCCAGTTTACAGCCAGGTTAAGGGCACCAAAACCTTTCCACTTTACAGGCATTGTCTATCGCAAGGGGATTGAGAGTAATCTCCATGAATACTCCAAGAGAAAGTATCTCTTGGAGGATCCTAGATGAGGAAAGGACCCTAAAAGTCACTGAGTCTAACCCCTTCCCCCTTATTTTACAGATTAGGAAACTGAGGATAAAAACCATTGAGTGACTTGCCCAGAGTCATACAGCTAGATGTGTCTGATGTAGGATATGAACCCAGATCTTCTGACTCTAGGACCAGCATCCTATCCACTATATAACACTGCCTCTCAAGAGATGGCCCACAATGAATCAGTTAGTCAACACTTATGCCCGGCCCTGTGCTCAGCACTAGGGAAAGAGCTATTTTAAATAACAGAATCCTTCCTCTGAAGCTCCTCCATCCCAGGGCAGGTCTCACAAACAGCAGCTGTCACATAGATCAGGGTTCAGACAAAGAAATAGGGGGTAGATCAGGCAGCAAGAAAGCACAGTGAGCCAGTGGGGCAGCTACCTGGCTAGAGTGGAAAGGAAGGATCTTAAAAGGAATGGAAAGGTCAGCCTGATGGAATCAGAGAGAGCAGAGGAGCCCGTACCTTTCCAAGCAGAGAAATGGGGGTGCTTAAAGTAGTCCTCATGGAAATGCAACCCATGCAGGAAGTTGTGGGAGGCCTCCGCCATGGGGCGCCGGGTTAAAAGATCCGTAAAGAATTTGGCGATCTTGCTTGTAGTGGAGGGGGGCTCTTCCATCTTTAGACAGGGGGTTTCCTCCTTGTCTGCACATTGGAAGGAGAGAGAGGTCCTCAGGAAGCGGAGACTCCCAAGGTCTTCATGTCCGATGCTGGAGCCCACTTCTCTCCCTCCACCCCCGTGAAGATAGGGGGATGGGAAGGACAAGGACCAGGAGGAGGTTTGAAGGCCTAATGGGCCATGGGTCTTCTCTTCTCCCTTCACAGGGCCCTAGATAAGATATTTCTCCCCTCTAAGTGTTGACCCAAAGAATGCAGAACTTACCCAAGGTGACTTGATCCTGAACCCAGCGATCCCAGAACTGGTCAGGCTCTGAGGACCAGTACAGGCTGTCCTGGAGATTAGCTGCATAAAGGTTGCTCCAGATGCCTGTGGAGGAAGGGAGGAAGGGAGGAAGGAAGGGAGGAAGGAAGGAAGGAAGGAAGGATGGAAGTACTGAGCATGGTGATAAGCACTGGGGATATAAATAGAAAACAGAAAAGCAAAGGCAGTCCCTCTCATGAGGTTCAGATTTTAACAAAGGGAGACAACACATTAAAGAGGTTCCAGATGCAAGTCAGCTGGAAAGCCCCATGGTCCTTAGGGAGCAGCAATAAGGCAGAGGGTAATGAATCTTCTTTAATGCTATTCCCATAAATAAAAGCATAAACAAGAAAACCATAGGAGAAATTGGAGACACCGCAGACAAAATGTGACCTTTCTGTCTGCCTGAAGCCAAGGGCGCCCACAGGGATGATGAGTAGCTCAGGAACTGATCCCAACAAAGACGGGTCAATGACCTCTCCCATTCCAGTCCCACTCTCCCCTCTAATCTTTCCGATTCCCTGGGACCCCCTCACTCCCTCTTACCTTCCAAGAAGCAGATCCGGGACTCAGGTAATCGCTTCATCAACCGCCCCATGAAGAACTGGGAGCCAAAGAGCTCAGAAGGGACATAGGCACCATACTTGGGAAAACCAACCTCATATGGGGAGAACTCCACCCATTCTGTGGGAAAGGCAACATCTTCCCTCACTCACAATGATGAGAGGTTAAGAACTGCCTGAGTGAGAATTATAGTCTTGCTGGTGGTGGCTGAGGACAGGGGGAGCCTGTAGGACATCTCCCACAGAGAAAACAGGGCTCCTGGGCCAAGACAGTCAGTCATGGAGTTGGGACTTAAGCTTAGAGTACAAAACTGTCAGACTAGCAAATGGGTGGCAGAGGGTAGACTTAGAGAGAAAGTCTTTTTCTTCTTCTCCTTTAGACCCCTCCACCCCACCCCCAATCTCTTTACCTATCTTTTGAGCCACGCTACACCCCAGTCTGCCAGACCCTGCTGGCTCCCATTCACCCACCTCCAAACTCAAAGGTACTCAGGTTCTTCTCCTTGGTGTTGAGGGCACAGTAGATGGGAAGTGGATTCTGACCATGCTCCAATGCCTCCTGCTGCTCTGACAGCTTATAGTCATGGGGCTGGATGGAAAGATTATTAGGGCCTGCATTCCATGTCCTTCCAGCTACCTGGAGTCCTTATCATCTTTTTCCCCTCTCCATCCCATAAATCCCTATCGTCCTGGTAACTAAGGGCTTGGCTCATTCTTCATGGTACCCTTCCCTACCCTGAGCCATGGGCAACCCTAGTTTCCCCAAGCTCCTCCCCACCTCATCGTGTAGCAGGGCCTCATTAAGCAGTGACCATAGGTTAGTGAAGCAAGCAGGGTAGCCTTGCTGGGCCCGCTCCTTTAATTCCTGCCGATACTTCTGCAGCCGGGAAGGAGCCAATATACTAAGTTTGTTCTTGGTCACTTGTGCCCTTGCTGCTGCCGTAGGCCCCGCCAAGTCCTTCTGTGACCAGTCTGGATCCTCATATAGGTTGGCCATGGCCCTGGGAAAAGATAGAGGCACAGGAGAGGTAGGAGGGGTCATCTCCGGTCTACATATAAACCTCATGCCTGATGGGAAAAACAAGTCACCAGACCCCTCCCTGGCTAATTCCTACTCCAAGGAAAAAGGATGGTAGGGTGCAGACAGACACTTTAAGAGCAGAAACTGCTTTGTTTTTGTCTTTGGACCCTCTGTACCTACCATAGTGGCTAGGACTTGGTAGGTACTGAATAATGCTCACTGTTGAATGAATGAATGAATGAATGAATGAATAAAAAACATTTATTAAGCTCTTAAAGTAATAATATCTAGTGGAAGGAAGGAATGGAGGGAGGAAGGAAGGAAGGAAGGGAGGGAGGGAGGAAGGAAGGAAGGAAGGAAGGAAGGAAGGAAGGAAGGAAGGAAGGAAGGAAGGAAGGAAGGAAGGAAGGAAGGAAGGAAGGAAGGAAGGAAGGAACAGAGATAGTTGGGTGTTGAAATGGATAGAACACTAGGCCTGGAGTCAATAGGCCCTGAGTTCAAATGTGACCTCAGACACTAGTTGTGTGGCCCTGGACAAGTCACTTAAGCACTGTCTACCTCAGTTTTCCTCAACTGTAAGGTGGAATAATAAGAGTACCTACCTCCCAGGGCTTGTGTCAGGATCAAATGAGATATCTGTGAAGTGCTTCACACAGTGCCTGACACTTTATAGTGTCGGGACTTTATAAATGCCTGTTTCCTTTTTTCTATTCTATTATTCTGTGCCAGACTTGTGTTAAGCACTGAGGATACAAATACAAACAAGCTAGTACCTGCCCTCAAGGAGCTTATATTTGAATGAATGAAGCAAGTTTTGCTGGCTATGAAACTGGTCCCCTGCTTCTAGTCAGATCTAGCAGAGGACTTGAAGTATTCCAACAATCCTGTGGGGTCAAAGAGGCCTGAGAATTTCCCACAGGTGATATGCTTTCTTATGAGGCAGCAAACTCCCTGCATCATTCTCTCCTTGTTGTGTGCACGCTCTCAGCTCCTCCACACTGGCCAGGAAGCTATAGCAGCTCTGGAGGGTGTTGAGATAAACAAATAAACAAAAAGAAAAAAATAGGGGGCAGCTAGGTGGCACAGTGAATAGAGCATCAGCCCTGGAGTCAGGAGGACCTGAGTTCAAATGCAACCTCAGACACTTGACTTACTAGCTGTGTGACCTTGAGCAAGTCACTTAACCCCCATTGCCTTGCCTTCCCTTCTCAAAAAAAAAAAATTAACCCCACAGGTCCTGCCTTGCCCAACTCTCCCAGGTGCCACCCAGGTTAATTCCACCCAACCCAACCCCTTGGCTCACCATGTGGAACCAGAGGCTCCTGTGATGTAGGAGACACAATCCAAAAGTCCCAGGTCCTTCAGGCCTGAGAGCTGCCCGTACAAGGAAGTCATGGCCCGGATCCCACCACCTGTGGCCATGATGGCCACCACTGGAATCTGAGGAGGGGAGAAGACCTGGTGAGGCCTCTGAGGGGCAGCCCCTGAGTTGGCCCCAGGGCAGGAGGCAAAAAGCTGAGCACTGGGCACAGAGTCCAGTCGCTCAACTCTGGAGCTAGGATTGATGGGACTAGAGCTGGAAAGAACCTCAGAAGGTATCTAGTCCAACCCCCTCTTTTTACAGGTAAGGAAACTGAGGCCCAGGGAGGTAACACATCTTGCCCAGAGTACCCAAGGTAGTAAACCTCAGAGGTGAGATTTGAACCTAGGTCCTCTTACTTCAGAGCCAATGACTTTCCACCCAAATTTCAACCATAGCCTCTAGGTTCCCATTTGACTTGATCCTTCTCAGAAAGCACAGGGAGGATGCTGAGCTCAGCAGGAACTCCAAAGGGTTTAGACCAGCCACAAAACTTCTCTTTTCTTAAGAACCCCATAAAGACCAGACTAAGACGATGTCCTCCTTTATCTCACTCTAGACCAATCTTCTACCATCTAGAATCCCCAGAGTCACCGGCTAGTTCACTCTCAGCCTTTTTGTGGAGAGGAAAGAGCTGGAACCAGTTTTATCCCTCTTAGGAGAAGACCCAGAATCAGCCCAAATTTCCTGGGACAACTCCCTATGGAAAAAAGATCTTCACCCTCAGATGGCTCTGGGATTTATCTCCAAAGTGGAATGCCATCAGAGCAGTGGAACAACTACTTAGCTGCTCTACCAAGAATCCCAAAATGGAATCTTATGGAGAGGCTTCAGATAGGACGCGGGGACATAAAACAGAGCTGGGACTAAGTAGGAAAGCCATGTGTACCATGGCTTCCCAAATTTGGGGGAAGGGGGGAATGGACACCTGTGATTTCATCATTGTAGGGAATCCCAGTGTGGGGATTTCCTCTGCTGTGTGATAAGCCTCCAGCCAGGGCCCCCTTCCTCCATCCCTTCCTTTCTCCCACCCCTGGGTCTCCTACACCCCAACTGGGTAAGTGGGAAAAGTGACATGTCTGTTCACACCACTTAGAAGAGCTGGGAATAAGATATAAGCTTCAGGAAAATGGAGCGCTGTCTTCTTGCTACCGCACCCAGACTTTACCATCTGCCCCGCTGCTGTATCTTCAGTTCCCCAGGGCACTAACATCTGGGCTCCTGATGGATCCATTGCCACCTGCCCTGCTGCAGGACACTCAGGGCTTCTCACTAAACTCTCCTGTGTGTGTCACCTCCCCCAATTAAAGTGGGAACACCTTGAGGGCAGGGGAGCAGGTCTGTCTCGAGTTTTCCTATTTGTAAACCCAGCAGTTATAGTAAATGTATAACAAATGCTTTTTCATTCCTTCGTTCATGTAGATCAGCGGCTAGACTTTTGAGAGCTGGCCAGCACACTGAGAAGGCAGTGACATGCTCAAAGTCAACACAGCTAGTGTAAGTCAGAGGAAAGATTTGCACCGGGGTCTTCCTGACTCCCAGACTGGCCCTCTCCCCCGGGGGCCATCCTGCCTCTCAGCTGTCCCAGACAAAGCCACGTGCTCATTAGCACTTGACAAGGGTGGGGATGAGATGTGCCAGACAGAGAGCTGGGAGGCAGCCCGGGCTGCCAAGGATGCCCTGAGCTTCACCGGCAGAGCACGCGGGGAGGTCACCTTCTCACATTCAGCCCCATTGCATCCGCATCCGCCCTGGCTCACCTGGGGCCCCGCCCCCACCTCCATGCGGGCCCCGCCCTCAAACCTCATCCTCCTGCAGCTCATCCTCTAATTGCAGGGCTCGTTTCAGGGCTTTGGCCACCACCTGGTTCCTCTTCCTCAGGAACGCCTGCTCCTCTTCACACAGCCCAAAGCCCAGGCGCACAGCCAGCTCCTCAGGGCTACAACAGCTAGGGAATGGAAGGCAGCAAATCAGTCCAAGAGGGGCAGTGTCAGTGGGGGCTCACAGAGTTCCTTCCTCAGGGAACCTCCCACACCTTTTAGAGAAAGGGAAACTGATCACACCCCACCCCCACCCTCGGCCCTACTCTTTGTCCTGACTCCTTTCTTCCTTCCTCAGCTCCCTTGCGGGAGACTGTAAAGTCATCTCCGTAGATGCAGACCCACACTCCACAACAAACGGCATCTTGCAGGGCTGGGAAAACACTGTCCCTGCCCCCTCCTAACTCTCCTGGCCAAGGCTAATTCACAATCCTCAGTCATAAACATGCAGGGAGGTAACTCACCCCCTTAGCCCTCCCTTCTGACCCTATTGTGCGCTGAACCAAAAAAAGAGAGAAGGGTCAAATGTTTCTCTTTAAATCTGGGGTCCCCGATCTCTTTGAGGTAAGGAGCTCCCCTCCCTACCATCTGAAATGTTCATGAGCGGCAGAGAGTGGTGGGAACTACTGGTTAATAACCAAGCACATTGGCCTAAGGATCAGACAGTTGAGATCAGGGACCTGGGCTTTCAATAAAAGCGATGTGGGATTTGTTGACCATGCCTCCTTCCTGCTTGCTGACTGCAAGGGTCTAGACAGCAGAAGATGGGCCTTTCTTTTCTTTTTTTTTTTTTTTTTTTTTTATATAAAAAAAAAAAAATTTTTTTTTTTTTGCTTTTTGGAGGGGGGAGAGTAGGGCAATTGGGGTTAAGTGACTTGCCCAAGGTCACACGGCTAGTTTTTGTGTTAAGTGTCTGAGACCAGATTTGAACTCGGGTCCTCCTGCCTCCAGGGCTGCTCTATTCACTGCACAACCTAGCTACCCCAAGATGGGACTTTCTTACTGAATTTTGTGTATAGTAAAGGATCTGGTGCCTGAAGATCCTCAGTATAAGCTAACTGATGGAAGGATGAAACCAAAAGGCTGTTTCCTCCCTCCTCTGTGCCTCAGTTCTTCCATCTGTGCATGCTTCAGATGCCCTAATAGAAACTTAGGTTCTATCATGGACCTTCCTCTTTGCACCCACTCATCTTTCTTCATTTCATATCTGTTCCATCTACTGCTGGAACCCAAATAGAAGACAAGAAACGTAAACTACCACAGGTCAGTTAGAGTCCTAATCACATCTTGTAGAGAGAACGATTCATGTTCTTTAATAACTTTGAGAGCTGGCTAGACATTAATTTGGGCTGTGGCAGCCTCCCCACGAAGCCATGCTCCTCCCACTTTGATGACTCCATTGAACAATGACTCCTCTCTCCCCAAGCTCTGATTCCCTTTTTCTCCACTTCCTCTTGCCACAGGCAACCAGCCACTCACCCTTTCTCGGTTTTCAGTTGCATCATCAGGGCAGGTTCCTGAAAATCATCAATTTTCACATCATGTACTATTGATCAAACCCGAGCTCCAGCCTTCCCACCCCTTCCTCCTTCCTAGCAGCCCTGCCCTGACTTCCCCAAACTCCACCACACAGCCTTCAGGGATGGCCCTGGCCTGGGGGCTGAAGATCAGAGCTGCTTAGAGGACATCCTTCTGATAAAACCAGGGCCCTACGGGATCTACTCTAAGAGTACTGTCCGTGGAAAAAAAAAGAATACATAAAGACAGCCAGAAAACAAAGTAGGTAGGTACCCATAGATTGAGAATGGCTACACAAAGTGTGGCATAATGAGCTCAGTGAAATACCATGGTGCCATTGAAAGTGACAGATACAAGAGAAACATGGAAAAACTTGTGTGAACTGATTCAGGGTGAAGAAAGCAAAGCCAGGAAAACAATACACACATTAACTAGGGTAACATAAATTAAAACAACACTAAAAGCAAGTTGAGATCGGATTAAAGGAAAAGAACCATTTTAGGGAAGAGTTAATGAAATGCTCTTCCCTCCTGGGAGGGAGGGAATCAGGAAGGGAGAAACTATGAGTATGGAATGTTGCATATGCTGTCAGATGTGGCAACTTCTTTGATCCATTTGCGTAACTGTTTCTCTTAGTTACAAGACAGAGTTCAGTGGGGGCAGTTAGAAGGGGAGGGGGAAATGCAGAGAGACATATCAGGACAGGGTGTAAAAAAACCAAAGGCATAATCAAAACTTTACAAAGTAAAAATAAAAGTGGCAAGGCCTTCTGGGGCCCAAGCAGATTATCTTCTGTCACTTGGGGGAAACCGTACTGGGGCTCCTACCTCTGTTGCAGGTAAGGAAACCCTCACCACATGACCAGAAGGCAGTGACTTCAGTGGCACCTTTAGCACCTCCTGAGAAGTTCCCTGAAGGACATAAAGATGAATTACCTGAAGGAACAAACCCCAACTCACTTAACTTCATTCCAACCTGATAGAGCAGGGGGTGGGAACACAGTAGAAACATGAGGATGAGGGGAGTCATAGAGTCACCAAGAATAGGTGATCCTCTCATTCTCTGTGATGGAGAAGGGCAATGGGAGGGGGAAGTGGGCTAGAGAAGAGGAAGAAAGAATTGGCAGTAGGGTTGGGGCAAAGGGGGTCAGGAGACACCATCATTACCAAAAACAATCCCTGTGGAGATATGTCTATAGGTACTGCAGCCTCCCACCCCCCCTTCCTCTGCAGCCTTAGCTATGTAAAACCTAGAAAGGAACATTCCCACCATCAAAGTCCTTGGTACCATAAAATGGTCCAACATCAAAAACCCTTGTGGTTTCTGTGGAAATGATGCTAAAGAAGATGCATCTCTTTTGCTGCTCTGCCCTGAGGACCACTGGGCCTTTCCAGCTAACTTGAGGCTGAAATTTCCTGTAGATGTCATCTACAACCCCACCCCTTTTAGACTGGGTACTTTTTTTTTTTTTAAAGCAATTGGGGTTAAGTAACTTGCTCAAGGTTACACAGCCAGTTATTTTTGTGTGGGTGCCAAGTATCTGAGCCCGGAACCAATCCCGGGTCTCCCAACACCAGGGCTGGCACTCTTACTGCGCCACCTGGCCACCCCTAGACTGGGTGCTTTTTAAGAGAAGGGACTGTCATGATTTTTTTTCTTTGGTGCTGAGTATCTGAGCCCAAATTTGATCCAGGTCATCCTGACACTGGCTGAGCCACCTGGCCGCCCCTAAGCAATTGGGGTTAAGTAACTTGCTCAAGGTTACACGGCCAGGTGTTTCTGGGTGGGTGCTTAAGTGTCTGAGCCCCGGATTTGATCTCCGGGTCTTCTCAACACTGGAGCCGGTGCTCTTACTTGCTGTGCTACCTGGCTGCCCCCAATGATTTTTTATTTGTATCCCTGATGCTTAGCTTAGTGCTTTGCACATAGTACTTAATAGATGCTCATACATACATTCACACATACACACATTCCTGTCCTCCTGGGAGGTTGAGAATGTTACCTGGAGCTTAACACTTAGCTCTGACTCCCAGCAAGTTGGAGAGTGGAAGCGGATGGGGTTGGTGCCTGGGGTGACAGTCTGGCTGCCCTCATAGGACCCCAGCACTAGGGCTTCGACTCCACCATCTGGAACACAGAAAACACAAAGAAGACTGAGGGGATAGGTGAGACAATTTCAGTCCTCCTTCTCTCTAATGCCAGGGACTCCAGGGGAGCTAGAGGCAGGTACTAGAACCACAGGCTGCAAGCCTGACTTCCTAGGATCAGAGATTTAGAGTTGAAAGAGACCTTAAGAGTCACAGATGGATTCTATGATTAGAGTCCAGTCCCCCCATTTTTCAAGTGAGGGAACTGAGGCCCAGAGAGATTAAGTGATTTGTACTATGTGGCAGAGTCAGGATTTGAACCCAAGTCTCTTTCCATGGCACCATGCTGCCTGGATTCACTCTTAGAGATGCTGATCCACAAGGATGGAAAGTAAGGGTTAATGGAAGCAGGGGATGTATCCCTAGAGTAAACAAAGGAGGCTTACCTGAGTTATCTTGTATGCTCTCCACCTTTTCTAGCTGAACATCCAAACTGGAAAGTTCTCGGGCCTGAGTTAAAAATAGAATAGTTCAAATGTGAATTCCCAGTCCCTCCGTGCTTCATTCTCAATCAGTCCATTCCCATTCCTGAGCCCCTAATACCATGCTATCCTTGCTCCTAGGTAACTAGGGACCTTCCTTAGGTCCTAGAAAGGTGTAGGGTTTGAGCCAATACCAGGGAGGGGAAGAAGAACTTTGAACCAATCATCTGTGACATCCCTGATCCCAGCATGCCTGAATACCTGTGGTTTTGGGACTACATCTCCTTTTGTTCTTCCCTTAGGAAGCCAGAAACTAAATGCCAAACCAGAAGGCATCCCATCCCATCCCATCCTATCCCATCCCATCCCATGCCACCTCATCCCATCCCTTCTCATCTCATCCTATCCCATTTCATCTCATCCCATCTCATCTCACCTCATCCCATCTCACTCCATCCCATCCCATCTCATCCCATCTTATCCCATCTCATCCTATCTCATCCCTTCCCATTTCATCCCATGTTATTCCTTAACACCCCAGAAATAGGGACTTGGACCTATGATTTCATTGATAGAGAGAACTCCTAGATGAGAAGCCCCATTCTACCAATGTATGTTGGGATTTTCTCTGAAACTTATAGTCTTAGAGAATTAGAGGCAACTTGGAGGGTTGTGTAGAGCACTGAAAAGTGAAGTTGCTTGCCTGGGGTCACCAAGCCACCATGTGTCAGAGGCAGGACTCCCTGGTTCCAAGGCCAACTCTACCTCCACTATGTCATGCTGCCTCTGGGTCCTCTCTCAGAGGGGACCTTGGGCAAGGAGTGGTGGGAAGGAGGTGACAGGGAAGAGGGCAGGGAAAGAGTCCTCAGGAGTCTCAACTCAATGTCCTTGGACAGACAGACTTACCACAAGGACACCATTGGTGATGAGATGTTCAGAGCATGTTGGGCTGAAAGGAATAAAAGATCTGATTTATAATCCTTGCTTTCAATGTAGCACCTTGGCCGAGTCATTTAATTCCTCTAGGCCTCAGTTTCCTCATCTATAAAATGAGGGGGGCGAGGGGAGATGATTTCTAAGATCTCTTCCATCTCCAGTTTCTATGTTTTAAGAAATTGCCCCATAAGGGTTCCCCTACTGAGACTCCATGCTCTCATTCCCAATGATCAGTGCCCCCCCACCCACCCAGAAAAGCCTCACACAGTGCTTATCAAATCTAGGGACAGAACTGTGTCAGCCAGGTATCCCACAGAGCCTTCCCAGGAACAACTAGCAGATCAGTGGTTCCAGACTGCCCCAGACTCACAGACTTTGTAGACGAAACTCCACCTCCAGCTCTTCCTTGCCCTTGGGAGAGAAAGAAGTCAGTTGGGAAAAGTATGTGTGTGTGTGTGCGTGTGTGTGTGTGTGTGTGTTGCGACTTGGGAGTGTTAAGAATCAGAATCAGAAGTTGTTGGCTTTGATGAAGAAAATAGTCTGGATGGAGTTCCGTGGGGAGAGAGAAGTGAATAACTTTCTAACTAGCTCTCTCCATCTTTCCCTCTGATGCTCCCAAGTATAGCTGCCCCTTGAGCCTAGAAATAGATGGACATGGAGAAGGAAGGGCTTCCTCCCTTACCATGAAAGCCCTGAACACAGCCTCACCTGAGGATTGAGGGTAAAGCTCTTCTGCTGGCTCTCCCCAACTTTCAGAGTCCCCACGTCAAAGAGCACAGAGAATATGGGGTCATCTTTGGTCAAAAGGTCCTGGTCAAAGACTTTCAGCTCCAGTATATTCTGAGAACAATAGTCACATTTATATAGTACTTTAAGATATTAAAAATGCTTTACAGACATCTTTCTTGAGTCTCACAAGGACCTTACAAGATGTGGACTATTAATTTTGCAGATGATGAAACTGAGAAGGGAGGTAGGGAGTAAATGAAAGGATTCAAAGAAAGGGTCTGGGGCAGGGGAGGCAGAGAAGAGAAAACAAGACAAAATGAAGTATGACAGGAGGAACAGGAAGGAGATTAGGAACCTACAAATGGGTAGAAGGAAATGTTGAAATAAATGTTGAATGAATGAATGAATGGATGGATGGATAAATGGATGGATGAATGTTGACCCCTTTCTTCTTTGCAAAAGTCAGGGAATACCAGTATGGAACGACAGAATGGTGCATATATTGTCAGACTTGATCAATCTGTTGAACTACTGTTGTTGAATTGCTCTCTCTCTCTCTCTCTCTCTCTCTCTCTCTCTCTCTCTCTCGCTCCCCTCTCTCTCCTCCCCTCCATCTCTCTTTCTCTTTCGCTCTGTCTCTCTCCTTCTCTCTCTTTCCCCCTCTCTTCCTCTTGTCTCTCTTCTTCCCCATCTCTCTTCCTCTGTCTCTCCCTTTTAATTTTGTTTCAACAAGTAACTTCCTGAATGAGGAGGGGGGAAGAATACATTTTGAAGTGAAGATGATCTTTTTTTTTTTGCTTTCTGGAGGGCAATTGGGGTTAAGTGACTTGCCCAAGATCACATGGCTAGTTTTTGTGTTAAGTGTCTGAGGTCAAATTTGAACTCAGGTCCTCCTGACTCCAGGGACGGTGCTCTATTCACTATACCACCTAGCCGCCTCTGAAAGATGATTTAAAAAAAAAAAAGATAGCAATAAACCTCTGTGTGTGTGTGTGTGTGTGTGTGTGTGTACTATTTGTGGCACCTTGAGGTGGCTATGGATCCGGAAGCGGAAGGTCTGGTTCCAAACAGGGTTCCTGCAGTTTCTTACTGTACGTGTCCGAAATTCTTGACTTGAAGCTGTGGGCAGCCATAGGCTCACATAGCTGTCAGAGGGAGTTACTATAGAGGAAGAGGGAACACCCTTCAAAAAAGCACAGATCAAGGGCCAGAAGGATCCTAAGAAGTCATCTAGTTCAACCCCACTTTTTTTTTTCAGACTAGGAAACTGAGGTCCAAGGAAGTTAAGGGACTTGACCAAAGTCTCATGGGTATTAAATGGCAGAGGCAAAATTCAAACTCAGTTCTTTGACTCCAAATCCAGTGCTCTTCCATTATGCCTTGATGCCTCCCATGGTGTAGTGGTGCCTTGGTATCACAGATTCCCATTTCTTCCCTCAAAGAATCCAAGTCACATTCCCTCCTAATTTGGGAGAGCACCAGAATCTCCAGAGACCTACAGAGATTTGCAACCAGAGCCAAAGAGATAAGGAAGATCAGCAGAAGCCAAAATTCCAAACGTCCCCCAGCCTGCCCTGGGAGCATCCCTTGCCTGGTTACTCTAGTCGGCCTCAGCCCTATTCTCTCCTCACCATCCCTGGGTTTGGGTCCTCGTTCTAACCCCTGGCTGGATGTAGGACCATCATACTGACAAGGGAGGAAGGGCTAGAAAGGAATTCCATACTCACATATGTCTTTGGATGGGAAGCCATGGGCCTTTAGGACCCGAACAGAGAGCAGACTGCTACCCAGGGAGGGCTATGAGGAAGAGATAAATGAACAGATGTAGGATTATTGGAGGCTGATGTAGACGGGGGCACTCCCTTGCTTTTTTCGGACTGATGCCAAAGGAGTGTACCATGGGGGACACATAACTCACACAACTATTCAACCATTGCCTTTCCCTTGAACAATCCTGAATTGAGAATGGAGATGAAAGTGTTGACCTAAAGTCTCTACTTCCTTCAATATAGCTTGTCTTTGTCTTTTTTTCTTTCTCTTCCTCCCTTTCATCTCTCTCTCAATCTCCTTTTCTTCTTCCCTCCATATAACTGAGCCCAGATTATCTGCTGCCAGAATTAAGGGAGGATTTGGGGGTAAGAGAGAAAGGGTAGAGTGGAAAAGGTATGTCAGTTGCTGGGTTGGCCCCGGACCCCCATGCTAAATTAAGGGGTTAATTTTTGTTGGTGGTGGTGGGGGTCCTTTTTCCTGACCCTTGGTCAGGTTATAAGTCAAGAAGAAATACATTCTCTCCTTGAGAGCAGGATAGTTTCATTCCTTGTATTTGTATTCCCAATGCCTAGTAAATATTTGTTGACTGATTAATTCTGTTTCTATTTGAGGGATTCTGTCTCCCCAAGTTTTTCATCTGTAGCTTCTCTTCCCTCATTCAATTGCCTTCTGCCTTTTAAAAATTAATTAATTTTAAATTTACAACACTCAGTTCCACAAGCTTTTGAGTTCCAAATTTTCTCCCTTTCCCTTCCTTTCCCCTCCCCAAGACAGCATGCAATATGATATAGGCTCTACACATACATTCACATTAAACATATTTTCACATTAGTCATGTTGCAAAGAATTATAACCAATGGAATGAACCACAAGAAAGAAGAAACAAAACAAAACAAAAAGGAGAGAAAGCAAATAGTCTGCTTCGATCTGCTTTCAGACTCCATAATTCTTTCTCTGGATGCAGATAGCATTTTCCATCATGAGCCTTTTGGAGTTGTCTTAGAACCTTTCATTGCTGAGAAAAGTCAAGTCTATCAAAGTCACACAATGTGGCTGTAACTGTGTGCAATGTTCTCCTGGTTCTGTTACCTTCTGCCTTTGTGAGGCTTGCCTTGGGAAGGAGGTTCCCAACCATAAATACCCCCAATGGGGGTAATGCCTGCCCTGACATGCCTGAGGGGTGTTGGGGTGCCACCTACCCCTGCCTCTTATCCTTAGGTTATCAATGAGTGACAGCAGGGACAAGAACTCCCTCTGGTGAACAAAAGTGGCATGTCACACCCCCAAGCCAGGAGCTCCTGAGTCACAAAGAATGATGTCTAAGGCAACTCATCCACTTCCTTCTGGGGCCCTGGGAGATTGGTGGCCAGAGACCTGAGATAGCATGGAAACCAAATAACTCTGGTCCTAAGAAGCTCTATCTGGAGTCTGTTTGTGGGCACCCAAAGGACTTTCTAACTTTAAGTTTGACTCAAGGTATATTGTGGAGTTCCTCCCCTTGTCCCAGAAGCTCAGAATCTCAGACTTGGAAGGGACCTCAATTACTATCCAGTCCAAGTCACACCCCCAAAGAATCCCCACTACAACACATCTGACAAGTGTTCTTCCAGCTTCTGTTTAGCAGCCTCCAGGGGAAAGGGGAGCCTAACCCCTCCTGAAGAAGCTCATTTCATTTTCAGATAGTTTTAACATAACTAGTATCTAATGTCAAGACTAAATGAGCATCGTCATAATTTCTCCCATTGCTTTCAGGCCTGTCCTCTGAGGCCAAACAGAACAAAATCTAATTTTTCCACATAATAACCTTTCAAATATTTGAAAACATCTTCCACATCCCCCTTGAATCTTCTGTAGGTTAAGTATCCTTAGACCCTTCGTCCCTGACTGATATGGAGAATACCTGGCTCTCCTCCTCCTCTCCCCTAACCCCCATCTCTTCCTTCTTCTGTAACACTACTCTTGACTCTGGGCACAAGACCAATAGATAGCCTCTCCTCCACCTAGAGAGGCAGCATCGTTAGTTACTCCTGATCCAGTGAGGAAGAGAAATAGGCTTGGACAAGGTCATCTCCAGAGCTAGAGAAGCCTGGTGGTGAGAAATGGTGTGCCAGGACTCTGAGTCCAGCCACCAGGAGCTTGATTCCCCGACAGGTCCTTACCAGAGCCATGTCTTTCAAATCCTGTGGAGCGCTGAGGAAGATGCAGTCTCAACCACAATGAAGCCTAGGTATGTAGATATGCTGGAGCCAGGGATGTCACTGATGGCTCAGAGCTCCTCCCACCTTCCTGAGCCTTGGCTCAAACCCCACACCCATTTCTGAAATAACCACCTGTGCTACCAATTAGGGAGGGCACACACACACACACACACACACACACACACACACACCTGAGCCAGAGCTAAGTGACAGGGTTCCTTGTCTGCTTCATCCTCATCACCCCACTCCCTGGATCTCGATTTCCCGACAGATGGGAGGCTCCTGTTCTGTCTAAGGATAAGGAAGCTGTCTCCTGGTCCATCTGAGCTTGCTTCTTTGCATACCTCCCTCCCTACCTCTGCTAGCAAAAGACCAAATGTCCAAAAGTTTGGAGAGTAAGATACTAGGTGGTGCTTGAAGGAATCAGCAGGTTGGGAAAGGTACTCCAAAAAGGCCACTTAGAAAACCCAAGCTCCTACTGGTATTGGTAAGAGACCATGTTTCACAATCTTGCTGTGCCAGCAGGACAGGAATCCCCAGCCTTGATTGAAACAGTTGGCTTGAGACCCATCTAAGAAGAGTGTGCCAGGCCCAGGCTCTCCCAACTTAACAAGGAGGGAGAGCTTCAGCTTGTCGAGGTAGGCGGGAAATGGGCTGTGTGAGGTTGTCAGGGAAAATAAGGCTGACATGTTCAGGCATCTTTGAGCTGCTATCAGATGTTGGAAAGACTTAATGTGATGAACCCAGAATGAAGATAGGGTCTGGGCCTGGTATGGCTAAGGAAGAAGTGGAGGGACAGCATGACTGTGGAGTTCAACTCCTTCCCAGAAAGACATTGCCATCAGGCAGGTGTCTTCTGTTTGTGAAGAACGGCTCTGGGAGGTTGGGGACATCTTCTCCCCAAACCATCTCATTCCCTCTGCCATCAGCCCAACCCTAGAACCCAAGACCATGTGAAACAAAGTTACATAGGGGTTATCTGATGGCTGGCTCTGTGTCTTTCAATGCTGTTATGTGGAAGAGAGGTTAAGTCTGGTCTGTTTGGTCCTATGGAGCACAGGTAGGAGCAGGGGGTGGAAATAAAGACAGATGTCAGGGGAACTAGTCATCAAATGAGCACAGGCTGCCTTGGGAGATATTTGTTCTCCTAAGCTGGACGACTACTTGTAAGATGGCTAAAATGGGGATCCTATTTTGGGTCTGAGTCAAGCCTACATGGAGGCAGCTGTTGGCATGGAGGTTAGAGTGTTGGCTTGGAATCAGGAAGACCTAGGTTCAAATCTGGTCTTAAACACTAGCTGTATGACCCTCAGCAAGCCACTTAACCTCTGATTTCCTCAGTTTCCTAAACTGAAAAATGAAGATAATAATAGATACTATCTCCCAGGGTTTTTATGAGGATTAAATGAGATAGTAATTGTAAAGGGCTTAGCACAGAGCCTGGCCCATAGTAAGTGCTATAAAAATGTTCATTCCCTTTGCTTCTCTACATGGCAGCTGAGGGATTCTTTGACTAAAAATTCCTATGTGTATGTTACTGTTTTGAGATTTTGTGTCTTTGTTTTCATCTTGTTCTGAATTAATTCATAAAGTCTAACCCTCAATCTTATCACCTTGGATGAATTAAGAAAAGGAGGATTTGCTGATGTTCTAGACAGAGATAGGGGTCTCCATCAGGGTTCCTGGGAGGAAGGTTAAGCAGTGGCTCTGGAGTTGAGTGGAGGAAGCTGAGCCCAAGAGCCCAGGAGTTCTTTACTGAAGATGGAGCTGGGGTGAAAGCTGTCCCCTTTCCCATCTGAGGTTGTTTCTTTGTACTGATCCCTCCCTATCTGTCAAAGGGTCATATGTCCAAGTGCCCCACCAAGCTCTGTAGGATCAGTCTGTAGGGTTAGCCCTTCCCTGCTGATAATGGAAAAGAAGAAAGACAACATGACATCAAGGCTAATAACAGATTTATAGGAACTCAATCAAACAAGTCCCAGTTACAAGGCTGCAGCTTACAGATAGCTAAGGGCTTCACAAGGCAAGGGGAAAGGGCTGG